>NC_055979.1:5551792-5714292 GCF_018492685.1 Alosa sapidissima | reverse complement strand
AGGCAGGCCAATGTTGAGTTGCAGAGTTTTTTTTATATTTGGAAACGAGCAGAAGGTTCAGCAGATTAAAGGGTGTTGAACTGGGGGGAAAAGTGGGAAGTACTAGGACCCCAATGGAGGAGAGGGCCCTTGAAAGGTGGATTACGGGGGGCACAACATTTTCACCAGGCATTAGTAATAACTCAGGTAATCCACACATAAAAAATCCAAACAACTCCATAAGTAGAGTCATGTGTAATGAAGTGGAATAACACAGGGGAAAAGTATTGAACACGCTAAGAAAAAGCACTAAGTCAAGGAAAGGGAAGGAACGAGCTGGAATCTGTAAGTAGTTAGAGAGTAGTTATCCTTTCTGTCTGTGCAAATTAATATAAGCTTAGTTAGTAGCCTACATATTGATGGGCTATAAAAAAGTTTTTCATTACCAAGGTGTCACACAGGAAACATTTCATGATGGATAAAAGCAATAAGCTCTCCCAAGACCTTTGCAACCTCATTGTTGCAAACATCAATGAAACTGGTTACAGATGCATTTCAAAACTTCAGAATCTTCCAGTAAGCAGCATGGGAGCCATTATCTGCAAGTGGAAGGAACATCACTGCATCATCAACCAGCCATGCACAGGATCTCCTCACAATATTTCTGACCAGGGAGTCAGAAGGATAGTCAATTCCAAGAGCCAAGGACCACTTGGAGAAAGCTCCAAAAAGACTTGAAGGCAGCCAATTCAATTAAATTCAATTAAACAGTTCTGGAAGTAACTAAAGATCAGGATTCACAAGAGGGACCCCTGGGCCAAAATGGGCCAAAATCACACCTGATACTGCGACTAATACGTTTTCTCATACAGGAAATGTCTTGAAGCTGTCATTACAAACAAAGGCTTTCCACAAAGTATTGAAGAAATTTCAGTAGGAACGTTCAATACTTTTTTTCCTGTGTCATTCCACTTTATTACACATAACTCTTATGTTTGGATTTTTTATATGTGTGTTAATATAATGTGTGGTGAAAATTTCGAATAGACTCACTGGAAGTTTAGGCTAATTAGGCTACTGAAAAAACATTTAAGTGTTCAATACTTATTTCCACCATATATTTATTTTACCTGAATATTTTAACTTCCTTCCTTTAACTTCCTACTTTAAATGTCAAAATGAATGTCAGACGAAATTTAAAGTTTGACTGACTGTGATTTTGTATACAACATAGTGAAAACTGTCTAAGGTCACTCTCACTCTCCCTTGCTAAAGAGCTAAATGGTTTAGTCCGCCTGCACGATTCATTAGGTAGTCTACAGTATCTTTTGTTTATTTAGCTGAGCATTGCTAGTAGGCCTAGTGGACCGCTAATTGTTGTGCTGCTGGTGCAATGTCTTTCTCCAAGAAAGCCAAGTCAGGTTACCAAAAAAAAGTCCAAAACAGGAAAAAGAGAGACATTAAAATGAGGGGAAACAACTGCTAATCAACTTCTTTCCAAAGAAAGGTGAGCACAAACGCCAAAACACGAAATCCCATGGTGTTTGCTTGAATATCTCCGCAATCATTAGTGCTAAAACGAACTGAGACAACCCATTGAAATAGTGGAAAATACATAGCCTAGACATGTAATCTGATGCATCTCGTGATCCAGCTCCATCTCCATCACTTTCAGAAAGACTGCATGGCGCTAGCTTGATTCATGTCCTGTTGTAGGCTAGCCTACATGCTGATCATTATCACTAGGCTAGTGGTTTAGGGCACGATTTTTTTTCTCTCCCTTTCTGTTTCGTTAGTCTTAACTTTTTTTACTCAAGTAACGGATGGGATTTTTGATGTAGCGAAGTACAATACTTCACTCAAAATGTAATCAAGTAAAATTTAAAATACCGATTTTATAAACTACTTAAAAAATACAAAATACACAGAAAAACTACTCAATACAGTAACGTGAGTAAATGTATTTCGTTACTTTCCACCTCTGACAATTCTATAATACATTCCAACATGTAAAGCCATGGCATGTATTAGGAGCTATGTGTATGCCCAATCCACAAACTTATCCACTGCTAAAAAACAAAAATTTGTTTCAAATACCCCAAAACATTTTAAAATACTCCATGAAATACTGCATATTCCACAACATTGTTATCACTGTTTGTACAGTACATTCAACAGAGGTCTCAATTATGACAAAATGTGTTCTCTCTGATTCAATACGCTGGCACTCCCAACATGACATCAAGGCCATGTCCTTTGAGGCTGACAACACGATTGACTAGTTATAGTTTGACAAACTCACCACCCTAGGCACAAAGAAAGCCCTTTCTCATAACATGCTTTGGACTTTCTATTGTTTTTTGTTTTGTTTTATTCTGCTAAGCCACTTTCCTATATCTTCTGACTCATCTTTAAACTGAAAGAAAACTTGCTGTAGCATAGGTTTAGGACATTGGTTTTCCCAATGTTCTACGTTCAACAATGCACCATGTAATGACCGCTGAAACAATGGCAATGGGTTTTGTGCTTCTGATTCACATCTTTCATATCTTTCCGCAAGTAGTCTGGTCACTTCTTGCAATGAAACTTCATTCAAAAGTGAAAGCAGATGGTTGATCAGCTGTGTTCTACTGTAATTTCAGTGTGTGTGTGTTGCGAAGTATTTGTTTCTCAGCAGAAGCCACACAAAACGGTAACAAATAAATGTAAAGATGCATATCATGTGGAGTTTATTTTTTCCGAAGTAGCCGTATAGTAAGCGCGATAATGTATAGAATGCCGGTAATTATCGGGAATATAAGTACTTATATAAGGACTATATTAGAATATTCAAGAATATAAGGACTTATTTTCATAATGACCGACGTTCTATATATATATAAGTATATATACTCTTTTGATCCCGTGAGGGAAATTTGATCTCTGCATTTATCCCAATCCGTGAATTAGTGAAACACACTCAGTACACAGTGAGGTGAAGCACACACTAATCCCGACACAGTGAGCTGCCTGCTACAGCGGTGTTCGGGGAGCAGTGAGGGGTTAGGTGCCTTGCTCAAGGGCACTTCAGCCATTCCTACTGGTCGAGGTTCGAACCAGCATCCCTCCGGTTACAAATCTGAAGCCCTAACCAGTAGGCCACGGCTTTACATAAATAATTGGCGGTACGCGGATGACCATTTATAGTGTAATGATTGCAATGTTTTGACATTTGTTTTAAAAGTTAAGTACATACTACAGTAGCTAACTTGTGAACGGAAATGTAAAAGCTACATACCACATGCAGTATGATTTACTGAATGTTTCTCAACTTCAGCATGGAGAGATGTACTAACCTTTTCTTGCCATGACATTACCCTTGCTAAATCAATCAGAGGTTGCCTGTGTAGCCTACTTTATGTTATGTACTACTGCCTCTTAACCTTCAACACAATTTGATTTACCATTTTGTCTCTTCACCCATGGACCCCTTATATTTATCTTTTATATTTTTCCTGATTCATCTGTGATGTCTTTGTTCCTATTGAAAGGTGCAGTATCCAGGCCAAAGCTTCAGCGGTTCCTTTTAACTGAACCCTGTGGGACGGGAGCTTGTCAATGCTAAAACTGACATTACATGCTCCCGGTATTGTCCACAGTACTGTAGCTATAAAAAAAGGTTTCTCTTTTTTCTTCTCTTCTTTCCCCCTCTCACCTTACCTATCTGAAGGAAACTTATGTCATCTTTGTTCCTTTTGCATTTCACCACCAAGAGAACTTGCAGGAAGGCCCCTGAAGAATGTAAAACAGTCCCAACAGATGTGATAGTGGTGTCCTGCATGTTTAGCCTTTATAAACTGCTGTCTCCAAACTAAGTATAGTTATGCTTTGTGAAGAACAGCATGTGTCTCACATTAAAAATTAAAACCTCTTGAACCCTCTTTCATGCCAGATTATTTTATGCTTTCATAGGCTATCATTGTCAAGTGATATAGTGATGTCCTATGGCAATGTCATGTTATCATTATTGGCAATTATATTGGCAACTCTTAATATGTTTGCTATGACAGCTTGTTAGCATGTGATGTAACATGGTTGCCATCCCATCAAAAACTCTGAGAGGTTTAATGACAGTTACTGGTAATGAGCATGGTGACACACAGTAATTGAACAACAGCTGTTAGATGATCAGATATCTGTATTTTCAAGCGTTGCCTCGTTGGTAGGAAATTCTGTTGGAATTGAGTGAATGTTAAATATAACCCATGCTGGGATGCTGCTAAACGCATGGCTATAAATAAAACATGAAAAAAACTTCTGAAAGAGCCAATGGTAAGTCATTTTCAGATAACAGCATAGATCTAAACCATCTGATCTGAATCTCCAGTCACTCACCTCAGGGATGCTTGGCCACGGCAGTATATGCTCTTGTGTAAATTGTATAGGTGTCAGAGCTGGGAATCACAGAGTTACTTACTAATCAACGTTGTCACGACCACAAACCATAATATCACAATTCTGCAATACTCAATATATTGTAAAAAATTATAAATATACAAATATTTTTTTTAATAACACAAGTTTATTTTTCAAATGCATATTTCAGTGTTTCGAGACACATTTCAAAGTTTATGCTCATGTGTGAAATAAATATTTTAGTTAAAATATCGATAATTGCTGGCAGTGCATCTGTAACGGATGCCAGCTAGCTTAGCTGTGCTTGTGGAACGTTGGTAAATCTCACTCCCCGACGCCTCAAGAGTGCTGCTGATTCGAGGTGCTGCTGTTCGCAGGTTCGAGTCCGGGCGTGTGCAGGGCTGAATCGCGCAGGTTCAACACAACGCAGATTACATATCGATAACAAAAAGTAGTCATAAGATATTTTGCCATATCTATGTTTTGTCCCACCCTTACTAGGCACAGCAAGTCATTGATTGAGTCATAATTGCTATTTGCAGTATATTTCATTATTTGACTTAGAATCCATTCCATAGACAACGCATGGGATCTTGAGTTCCACTTCTTGCTAACTCAACAATAAGAAAGGGAATGGACTGTACAAAGACTCAGGCAGTACATTACCTTATAACATATGACATAAACTTGATATAAACTTATATTAACCTTGCTCTCTGTACCAATCAAGTTTCTTCCATGCAGATAATTGCAATATGCTCAGGGGCTTGCCATAAATTTAGATATTAAATGAATTCTTTAGATGAAAAACACAAGACACCGTCTGTCCGCCTCTAATGACAGTCTTTTTTTCCCTCAGCTCTCAGTACCTTAAGTGAGTGATTTAATATTGTGATCTAATACTTCAGTGCCATTTGCCTCTCTGAGTCTGCATTCTCTTTCATTTAATGAATATATCCTTTGTGGTGTGTAGCCATTAACAACTAATGGTGGTTTGAAATTCATGGGCAGCATGCAGACAACATTTGAGATACAGTAACTAAAAAGTAAAGAGCAATCCATGTAATGATAACGATGAATTGATTTGCTCCTTGTGTTGGACCTGCCCATGAGGAATGCTTCTTCATGGTATGGGAGAACAGGACCTGCTTTTATATCTGGAAATACATGTTAAGTTATGACCAATTAATTAAAAAAAAAAAAACCCATCTGAAACCTTAAAGGCGCAACAGGAGACATGCTGACACAGTAAATGTGGTTGTCAGCATGAAAAAGTAGAAATTTCAGCCTGGAAGCTTGGGTAATGTAAAAAACAAACCACAGCCTACAATCAGAACTCCCTTGAACCAAAAATGAACCAACAATACAGGCACTTTCAAAAATACAAATGGGTCAGTGGAATTTATCTATTTTGGGCAAGTTGTAACAGGGATTAACAAACAAATCTCTGAGTAAACAAATGGTAGGACAGATTAAAAAAAAGATGACGGACATCTTAAAAGATGCTGACACATGTTACTTGAAAACAGAATGCATGGATGGCACTAGCCAAGGATGATAATCCTTTGGTTTGCTGACAGAAGGTAATAAAACACACAATTTAATAAAAGCCAGCCTTTGATGTACCCTCTTGTAAATGCTTAAACGTTAACAGAGCTCTCTAAACAAATGCTGGAGGAGTACATGGCTTGCTGATCCTTAAATCCTTCTCCATCCCCACCAGGCATTCACTGCGGGTATAAAAGCCTCACCCCGTAGCTCCCTTATCACATTTTTTTTCCGCTGTGACCCTCCTCCACATCATCTGTATCCTCACCAAAGATTACTCCCTGGCTCAGAAATTGCTCAGAGCATCTACACATCACAGACACATATCAGCACTTCCACCAAAACAGACTCCATCAACCTCATCTACTCGGGGGGTGGGTGGGTGTTCAAAGCTTACAGAGATCAATCATATAGCAATTTAAAGGCTCACAGCGATCCCGTTCAGGCGGTCTCAGGACGGTTTAGATTATTTGGGTTTAAAGGCAGATTTGAGTCGGGTCATGTAGGCTATGACTGACGAAGCAAAATACATGTCTATACAACTGGTTATTATTTTATTATTTTTTTGTAACCTAAAACAAGACATATCACAAGCAAAATAAACAGTAGGCCTATACACTGAGGGTGTAATAGACTAACTGATGCTAGTGAACAAATAGCCACTTATTGCAGGGAATTTTTTAAAATATTTTTTGGAAAATAACTTTCCTGAGGATACATCTGTACATTTAACTTTGCAAGTTAATGTGTCAGAATTAGCTATTTTACAGTAGCATACCATTGTTAGCCATTTGATAACATCAAACCGAGTTCATATTAGCTATTATCCTATACCACAGAGTTTCTAATATTGTACAAAGAAAGTGAACACATTACCATTTTGATGTAACGACTTGTAAGTGACCCTAGCCGAATGACTGAGCACTGAAATGCAACTGAACTGGGTGGAATCCCCACATTTGACATGAGGCAAAGGGTGTGCAGATGCATACAAGCTGCTTCAAGTCCATAAAGGGATTGTTGTTTGTTTCATTACATAAACTTACGAATGTATAGGCTACCTTTGAGGAACTAAGATTAGTTTAAGGGGTCAATCAATGGCTGAAGTGCGTCTTTAATCTCTTGTTAATCTTTTACAAATCCCCAGAAGTAGTCTTTTGCCACTGAGTAGGCCTAGGCTACTGTGCTCATTTTAATATCACCTCATAGGCTACACCAAAAAGGACCTATGATTTGAATAGTTAACTTCCCTTTCCCACTTTCACATTTCACATATCATATTAAACTATGCTTAGGGCTGCAATTTGTGAATAGTGGAATGAACTGAATATGAACGGTACTGGATATGAAGTGAGATGATCAACTGGAAAATCACCTGCTATTGTGGCTCATGTATTATCTCTTGCTCAGATTGTTTGAATATAGTATCATGCTTTCCCTCCAGAACCCTGTCGCCAAAGCCTCAGTTGCAAATGTGAATCTGAAGCAACCATTCACCACCACAAAATTGCATCTTTCCATAGGTGGGGGGAAGTATTATGTAGATTCAGCTGATCCTGGGTATGCAGGTAGAATATGAGTGTGTCTCATTTTAGCTCTCTCCCGATGCTGAAGGCTTGGCTAGTGGACGGTGATATTGCTTTCATGGCCACAGACCTATTCAAAATGGTTTCTTATCATGGCCACAGATCTATGGTTATGGATTAGATGCAGACTGTGTCACTGCCATTGCGCCTGTTGAATATGAGGGTGTGAAGTGGGAATCCCACTCAATTTGCATCAGACTGGGAGTCATGATATAGACTTCTCACATTGTCAGTCAGATTCAACACTGTTCCATTTCTGTGGTTGCTTCTTTTTATCTTTCAACATCAAACAGTTATTTGTTGATTTCATGGGGAAGGGCTATAAAAGTCCCCTTGGCTGTACATGTCCATGTGTCCCTCTTCCACGAGACGGTCTCTAGGACACTAAATAATGTTCAGACTAACATTGTGCTTCCTGGACACTAAGAACAAGTGCTGACATTTCATGACATTTGCCTTGCCACAGATTTTCTGGGCAAAGTGGACATTACTGGGATGCCTGGTGGCACAAGATCAATTTGTTAACCTCTAACAGAGGAGGCCACAGTGTGTCAGTGTCAGGTGTTACGACACCGCAGGGCAAAGTCCGCATGATTTCGCTTAATCTCTCATTTGCCCATTTGTCACTATATGGCTGTTTGCTTAGTGATAATATAGGTAGAAAAAAAGGGTTGAGGGTTTATCTACAGTACATATGCTGTGAATAGGGGAAAGGTAGATGGCATCAGGTGCAGTGAATAACATTTGTAAAGTGTTTTTTTCACAAGTAGTTAACAATAGAACACTTGGTGTATACAACACATACACATGTGGTAATATACCTACAGTAGATGGAGAAGCCATATCAGTAAAAAAAGCAGAAAAATGTAAGTCGGAAGCTGAAGTTTATGGAATGGTGCACTGTCATCAGGCATTTAAAATGTCACAAAAGAAAGGATATATTATTCATCCATCAAAGAACTGTATTTAGAAAATCCAATCGTTGTCTGAACTAGAGTACGTCTTTTAATTCATTTGTGATTTCATTTCATTTGTTGAAATTTACTTTTACTTTGAATTGCTGAGTCACCACACTACACATTTATGATTACAAGTGCTGATGACATTGTTATTAGAATAGGAACAGTGCCCTGAGAGGTGAAAGATGAATGAAGGAATAGGCTTTCAAGGCAAATAGACAAAGATTGAAAGCACTGTCCGCACCCCATAAAGTATGACGGCATGACTCTGAGAGAATGCCAAAATTGTGACTCACAGGCACAAGAAGGAAAGAACAATGATTTCACAAAGGTTGCCTGAATTTCCTTCTCTTGGTCTTCAATTGCTTTCCACTCGTCACATTCACCTATAGAGACAGGTGTGCATATCTGCTATATTTCCATCTCTTCAGAAATTAGTGTATTGTATTGTTAAAGTATTGTGTCCCTAATTGTAGGTGCAGTTTCATAAAGCAGTGCTTCACTGATGTGTTGTGATAAAATGCACCCTTGAGATCAATATGTTCTGTATAGAGTAACCACAGGTGCCACTGAAATCACTGAAATTGAAAATCATCTCATCACCCCTGCTCAGGTACTCTCAGGTGATCACATCAGAGCAACATTTTTACAAATATTTACTCTTTACATCAAGTCTATACAAAACATATTGATCTCAATGGTGCATTGTGCCCATGTTCAGGGTGGAACATAAAAAAGAAAGATTATCATAAGACAAGTCAAATTGGTGTTTTTAAAAAGAAGGGATCATGGAGAATAAAGAAAACATATTTAAACATTCTTTGTACATTCCCACAAGGTGTTAAGTTGCTCTGAAAATAGATCCAAAATGATTTTTCAGACTTGTGAGGTTTGCTGTTCAGACCCTGAAGGAATTTATTTTCTGTTCATTGCTTTTTGTGAGAGTGCTTCTACTTATCTCAATAAGGGAAATAAATTAAGAGCCTATGTGTTCTGAAGGCCTAAACAGAGCCCAGCCAAAAACTCCAAATACAATTTTGATCAACTTTGAGGAACAGCTATGGCCATGCAGGATCATCCAGACCAAACGTGACTATTTTGCTACTATTCCTATTTATGTACCAGCATGTGAAGCTGCGTGAAGCTTTAGTACCACTTTCAGCTTGCTCTGCCACTGTACATCGCTCTGCCTGCCGCCCCTTCTGAAAAAGCTTGATTTACATCGATTTAGGCTACTTTGGTATGGCTTAAGGCTTGACTACACGGTGGTAACAAAAACCGAAATCGAAATTTGCTGTCTACATTATTGTCAGTGTTGGGGTAACGCAACTACGCAAATCAAAACACTGGTGTGATAATTGAGCCAGTAGAGAAATAACTGTTCAGAATTAATCTGTAGCCTTGGGTAGGCTTCTGCGACGTTTTTAACAGGCTACGCTATAGAGGCTTAGACAACTACAGTATGACCCACGTTTTGGTTTCATAAATTAATTTGCCCTACTTCTTGACTGCAATGTAGTCAATTGACTGTTTGACATGTCATTTTCATTTTTCTGTACAATAAACAAATACATCTGCTTTATGCCGCAAAATTACATTCATATTTGGAACTTACATAGTCCAATGCATCGTTACACTACGTTAGTGTTTCCCAAAACCATAGTAGCAACGAACGTTCGCAACCACTATCGTAAAGTTGTGTAGTTACAACTACACCTCTCGACCTGTGGTAGAATGCTAGTAGAAGCATAGTTCCAGGGATCTTCATGCAAGGGCGTAGGTTTAGTCTGAGCTTTGGTGGGGACACTACCCACTACCCCCCCCCCCGAAAAAAAGCCACTCAACTCTTTCACCAGCCACTAGATATATAAAATAATTAAAATGTGCTACTGTCCTAGCCTGGGTGTTCCCATGCTGCCTTGCGCGCGATTTGATTCAAGCTGCTAAGGCAGCCTGGAGACCATGGAGCAAATTTTCGCCTGAGATAGGGAACCAATCACAGAACAGGTGGGAAAGCAAGAGGATGATGAGCTATGCACAGACGCATTTGATAGACATCCGTGGCACCCAATAAACGGATCTGGGCATTTTTTTCAAATATTCGAGAAATAATTCGAGAAAATGAACGTTTGGTTCCCAGACCACGTCTCATTGAGAAGTGGTGGCGCTAGCCAGGCTACTACTGTCCAACTACTATCCATGATTAAAATGTACTGTCCAACTTGATCTAACTATACTGTGTAGCCTACATAATCTGATTTTAATATGTACAGATACAGCGGGGAAAATAAGTATTGAACACGTCAACATTTTTTTCAGTAAGTATACTTCCAGTGAGGCTATTCGCATGACATTTTCACCGGACATTAGTATTAATTTAGGTAATCCACACATGTATATAAAAATCCAAACATCAATGTCTAAAAGTAGAGTTATGAGTAAAAAAGTTTAATGGCACAGGGAAAAAGTATTGAACACGCTAAGAAAAAGCAGTGCACAAAGGCAAGGAATGGCAAGGAACAAACTGGATTTTATCAGTAATTAGATAAATTATCCCTCCTATCTGTGCAAATCGATATAAGCTGGGTTAGTACATACTGGTGGGCTATAAAAAGGTTTTTTGTTACCAAGGTGTCACACAAGAAACATTTCATGATGGGTAAATGCAAAGAGCCCTCCCAAGACCTTTGTAACCTTATTGTTGCAAAACATATCAATGGAACTGGTTACAGATGCACTTCAAAACTTCTGAATCATCCAGCAAGCAGTATTGGAGATTTTTTGTAGGCCTATACCCCTGTTGTCTCAATGATAGTAACATCTCATTTCAGACTATATTTCAAAGTTTGCCGTTCATTTGTATTATTAATAGAACATCGTATTTTGTCATTTTTGGCGAAGACATGCATTCAGTTAGGGATATTGAACATATTTAACATTCTCTAACCATCGTGATTTCGAATTGGTGCAGTTTTCAGCACAAAAACTCATTTTATTCTTTTGCTCTTTTCCATTGTTCTATGCTGTTCTATGGTGCTTTCTGCCTCTTGGTTGCGCACGCATGTTTTCGTGACGTTGCATAGAAATCCAACAATATATTCACACTAAGTTCTCCATTTGGAAAATAAGTAGGCTAATGGAATCTAGTGTATGGATATGTAGGCTATGCCACCATGTATGGAGACTACAAATGAAGGGTTCAGATGCAAAAGCCTCTAAATGCCACCTATGTCAAAAATGAGATAAAGATGGTGAGGGGATGCTCTCCACACATAGTATACGCTAATCAAATAATTTAACTTCTAAACCCACTAAATACCACTCTTCCTGGTCTGAAATATCGATTTATAGGCAAAAACCTATAGGAGCCTGAATTTAAATGCTCATTTAAAAGAAAAGTAGTCAGACGGATTTAGAGGGTTTTGCATCTGAACTCTTCAAATATGTCTGCCACATATTCACACATAAAGTTCTCCATATATTTAGAAAATAATTAGTGGAATCTAGTGTATGGATATGTATGCCACCTAGGGATGTCCCGATCCAGCTTTTTGCACTTCCGATCCGATACCGATATTGTAGCTTTTAGCATTGGCCGATACCGATACCGGCCGATCCAAGCATGTATTAAAGATTAAAGATATTTACTTATTTTGTTGTTATACTCATGTTGAAAAGGGTTTTACTCTTAAGAACAACTAGCCAACTTAATTAGGTTAGTCTGAATAATCCACAGTGGTTGGTAATGAGAAGCTGACCTGTTTATTCTTAACAGGGTTAAATAAACACAAAATAATAAATAGTCATTAGTTGTTCTGCTCTTGAACAACAAGAGTGTAAACCAAGGCTTAAAAAGCCATCAGTGCAAACAATATTGTAAACTGTATAAAAAAAGCAAAACACACAGAAAAGCTGAGTAGAAAATAAATAGTCAATTAACCACACAAACTGAATTGGCATCAGTGCTCTGCTCAAGAGTGTAAACCAAGGCTTAAAAAAGCCATCAGTGTAAACAATATTGTAAACAATATAAAATTATATATAAAAGCAACACACACAAAACCTGAGTAGAAAATAGTCAAATTACCACACACATACTGAATTGGCTATAACAACCCAAATAACTGTCACACCTTCTACAGTATTGCTATCTCCTCCACACTTTACTGCTCCATCTCTATACTCCCTTCAATTTCTACTGTTTGCCCTGGCTGCAGTCTGAGCATGACGGGGGAGATTCTTCTTCACAAAGGTGATCATTTCAACATGCTCAGGTGTCAGCCTGCTCCTGTGCTCATCAATGATAAGTGAGACTGCGCTAAAAAGCCTTTCACTGTTGCGTTTTAAAAGCGAAACTGATGCCACAACTGGTCTGGGTTTGCTGAAGTAACCAGACATGTGGACTCGAGTCACATGACTTGGACTCGAGTCAGACTCGAGTCATGATTTTAATGACTTCAGACTCGACTTGATAAAATTCGGCATGACTTGCAACTCGACTTGGACTTGAATACTATTCACTCGAGACTTGACTCGGACTTTGCCTCTTTAACTTGTAATGACTTGACAGGTCTCGAGTCAAAAAATGAATTTCCTGATCGTGGACCAGTCACCCCAGAGATGCTTTCACCTCGCAACGAAAAAAACAAAATACACATAGTGGACACAAACAGGCAGAGCACAGTGATCAGTGCTGCTGTTACCACCACGCATCACGCACTGTGTGTAGGGCACCAAGAGACAGAGGAAGGACCAATAATAAATAAATATTAGCTTTACTGCAAACTGATTTGCATTTTTGTTAGAGAACGTTTACAATGTCAAAATGTATCAACAGCATGTTACATAACGATGATCCAACTTGAACGTATGCTAGCGGCCTACTCCATTTAATTGAGAACGCGTCTCAGCGCGCACAAAAGGGATAGAAACGTGGGCCTATGAAGGGAAATCATGAAGGAAACAAAGACTAGATTAGAGGAAATTGCGGATTTATCTGGTACTCACTACTGTTATAAACTGTGAGAGCCAGGGCACTTTGACAGGCTGCAAATGGACAAGAATATGAAGAGTTGTCTTTGCTTTTGTGTAATGGAACTGGTGAGTCTTGAAGTCTTCAATAATTCGTTTACATGAAGCACATGATATTATGCCGATTGAAACACATTCCACGTAGCTAGGTGGCTACTGGCTATACCAGGCTCATAATTCACTTTTAATTGCAAACAGAAAATGTCTAGCAAGCATCATGTCATTACATGCTTTTATTTCCAAAGGAATGAAAGCTGTTTGTGCCAACTTAATATCATGCGTATCGTTGTTAATATTGTGCTATACATGTGGCACAAACAATGTTTGAGTTTGTGGACTAGCCATAGCTATATTTGAATGGAGCTGGTAAAAAAACATCATTAGGAGAACGTGTGGACAGTGGCACACAATGGGTTTAAAGTGACAGTGCACCTTTTACAAATGAGTTAAACAGCATCACATGTATAGTATGTAAGAAATGAATACTTTAAAACAAAATTACTTTGTCATTATTATCCTTTAAATAAATAGAAGTGTTTTACTTTTACCTTTGTGGTTACTCAGTAATATTGTGATTTATGCTCTATTTAATATGCCATATAAGAAGCTTTAGTCTTTAGTGAGAAAATGTACTTTTTAATCGCAATTAATATAGATTAATTCATTTCAAAATATGAGATTAATTAGTTCTTTTTTTAATCGTTTGACAGCCCTAATAAAAACGTAAAATATTTAACCGCAGCAATTTACTAATGTAGCCTATGTGACGATTCTTCTCGTCACCATTTATTGTAATCATTAACCATGACCTTGGCTTCCCTTATGAGTCGCCACTGGCAGACAGCCTAATAAATTGATTGCAGGCAAATCTGTGGCCTAGCACAGTGAAATGCAATCAGTCAAATTATTACTCATCCTTACAGTGGACACCGCAATTTGGAAAAACAATATATATTTGCTGCTATGAGTGTCTTGTAGCTATCCGTTTCGTACAGATTACTCAGGTATGCTCATGCGTATATTACACAGGTATGCGCATGCATATATCGTAAAAGATTTCAAGACAAAACCATTGAACATATTTTAATCTGTATTTATAAATTTTTTTACTGTAGATTAGATTGATGTGTTAAAATTATGATCGATAGTCTAATAATGGCATTATTAAGTGAAGAGCACCTGATGACTTGTTCAGGACTTGAAAAAGATTGGGACTTGGACTTAGACTCGACTTGGCTTTGAGGTGACTTGGACTTGGACTTGACTTGCCCTTCTCTGTATTTACTTGGGACTTGACTTGGACTTGACTGCTTAGACTTGAGACTTACTTGTGACTTGCCAAACAGTGACTTGGTCCCACCTCTGGAAGTAACCTAGGCTACAGACTGCATTTATTACAGAAAATCAAGCAACATAGCAAGTAGGCCTATCTACACTATTTAGAGACCGGAGCTTAAGTTTACCGCGACAACAGCTGTCACTAATTCACATCGTCGTAGGCTGCGCCGATGCACAGACTAAACGGTAAAAAAAGTTATGATAGCCTACTGGAAGCTTCTACCCTTTTGGATGTGTAGAGTTGTAGGCCTAGGTGCACTTAGTTGTTAGCGATTGACCAGGTTGCTTTTTGAAATTAAATGCGTTTGTTAGGCTAGCCGATTGTAAAAATAGGGTCATTAAAGTGCGTGCTGTGCCTATACATTACACAAAAATCTTAAATCGCGGAGATAACATGCGTTAGACAGGCAAAGCTGTCAGCAGCAACATGCATAAGAGCCTTAATAGTAAGAGGGTCTCGCGGACGCGGTTAACATTAGGCTATTGTAGTCGGGTGAACTTTTCACAGCTGCCAGGCGGATTGTGTGCATCTGGGGGTGGGACTGACAATGAGCAACAAATGTCTTCCTGTTTAAAACACGGTCTTCCGGCGTCATTTGTTTGTAACGTGTTGCCGGCGTCGGAAGGCTGGAATTGCTAGCGGTACATCGGTCGTTGAGCGTGAATCGCTTCAGACAAACTCTGGGTGGCAGCCAGTAGCGTTAGCATTCATCGCCAGCTGTGCAAGAGTATGCCGAAAGCCTGTCCCCCTCCTACCTCGGCTCACCTCTTGTGATGACCGGTCATTGACTTTTTAAGGCCTTCGAATTGTGGGCAAGGGGTTCTGACCACTGTTTTCTCCGTGTTTTGTTTGAGTTCTAGTATCGTAGCCAGTCATGTTTTTCTTTTAGTTTGGGGTTGTTGATATCGTGTCTGTGTGTGGGTGTGTGCGCGTGCGTCTTCGTACGGGCAGGCGCTTTGTCTGTTTTTTTGGTTTGTTTTGGGTTTTCTTAATTTCTTATATATTTTGCCCCGTGCTTCTCTCTTTGTCCATCTACGGCCTGCGGCCTACTGAACTTCATCTAATCAGCCAAACCTGTGTAGTAGCCTGCTTTGTGTGAGCACCTGTTAGTGTGGGTTGACAATTGCTGTGTATCCTCGTGTGATGAAATGACTTCCTTAGATAGAATGGTGTGTAGTTCGAAGTAACCTTGTGTGACTTATAGCTTAGTCCATCACTTCCCAGCTTGATTCTATAGAGGTTGCGGTCTGACTGAGATGTAGTGGGTGGGTGTGGGCCCATATTACTTAAGAGTTGGGGGCATTTGTGTCTGTTTATGGTATTTTGTCTTTATGTTGGCTGTGTGTATTTTCCTTTGTTATTGTTATGTGTATTCTGTACTCTCTCTCTTTTTAAAGAAAAAAACCAAGAAACTTTCTAAGAAAATGATAAGACAAGGACTACAAACAAATAAACTATTTATTGACTGAGACAGCCTCTATGTTCATTTACTTGAATAGCCTGCTCTGGTAGTTTATATATGGCAACCAAGCACTTTGCTACACTATATTAATTCAACTGACATGAAATGTTTGCTCGATAACTTTAAATTCTTAGTTGGACATGCACAGACAAGTGGGATGCTGGACAGGCGGAATGGAATTTTCATACGAGAAACGCTCTCATTGGTGGTTAGTATATGGAGTAGGGAATTGACAGCAACATATCCAATCACATTATGGGAGATGCTGAATTTAACATAAACTGCGATGTTTGATTTTAAATTAATGTAAATTTAGCCGGGACTGTAAGCTGGCACACGTGGGTGCTCGATGTTTTCAGTGGGTGCCCGAGAGACGGAGCACCCACGGTATCGGCGCCTATGACAAGCGTATCTCGCGGTTGCATCCATTAAACAAACATGCAATGTGAACGTCTGGGATGACTTCTGACTGGGAAGTCAAGCCTTTAAATGAAAAACACTCTTTAATAATCAAAAAAATAAATGCTAATGAAGTAAACTTGTGACCATCAAAAATCGTTTATCGCCTGTAACTCCGTGATAACAGGACGTAACGTAACAGGAAGGCATTTGGCTGAGCAACGGAGGTTAATATGCTCTATATTTTATCCAAATGATGTCTGTCTATCATCGTTGCACTCGGAGAAAACCTGAATGTTTAATTTGTCCTGCGTTTCTTCTACTGCTGCAAACGGGATTCACTCGCCGTTAACCAAATATTTCTTTATTAGGGCAGGGCAGGCATATTTCTGGCTATTAAATTATTTCTAAACCAGTCTGCTAAAGTCTGTAGTGAAGTCTGTGTAGGGTTTTCCAGCTCCATTTCTTTTTACGAGACACCCTGCTCACTTGAGACCTCTGCTGGTTGTTGCAGCGTCGTTGCAGCGTCACTGGAAAAATACAAATTAAAGTCGCGTGATGCCGCGTGATCCCGCGCGCGGACCGCGAGGGAAGCTGGCCAAGTCGAAGCACGCCCACTGTACGTGGAATGACCCTCCAACATTTTTCTATTTACATGTTGTGACTAGTATAATTACAATTTGTACAAATACCAATGTAAAATAAGACACAGTGATTTTCTAAACATATACATATGAACTATATCCTCATTCAGGTGAAGCACTGCTACTGCTACAAATCACTTCGCCCGAGTAGTGCTTCGGCTGAATGAGAATATAGTTCTAATTCAGAGAACTACATAGAATAGAATATAGTTACATATAAAAAAAACGCTGTGTATATATGGATATTTTATGAACATTTGCTTTTATACACATTCCATACTGATCTCATTGATTTAATTGATGTAGCCCAAATGGAAAGCCTTCTAATGCTACTTTAGGTGCCCGTATAACTAATAGCAATGCATAGCAGTCTTTCCCCAAATTCTTAATGTTTTTAGGTCTGTTATTTTTCACACTAAATGGAACAAGAACACAGACTATGATTGCAAACAGCAACATGCATCTGCCTGCTTCAGTGCCTGTTTCTGTCTTTCCTCAATGAAATGTCACTGGCTGAAACCCTTTCTTTGTCAGAGCCTACCGGTTCGCTCTCGGCGGAGACAGAAAGAAATGATGTGTAGTCTATTTTGGCTCCTATGTGTTATCAGTGTCTTTGCTCCATGTGTGTGAGCCCTATCTCTTCCCACGATGGAATATCATTTGGGTTTTCCTTTCTTCTCCATTTTTTTTTTATCACCGCCTCGCAGGTATCTGTGTGTCACCCTGACATGTTGGCACTGATTAAGTATAATGTTGGAGAACATTAGATTTATCAATATTCACAGTACATGGACCCAAGCTCTAAAGGCCAGACAGATTCCAAAGAGCCAATCTGTTGCCTGCTCGCTAGCCCTGTAGCAGCCATTACAACTACAGACTCCAGACTGATTACAATTCAAACTGTAGGCAATATAAGATATTAGTTTGAAAATTGAAAAAGAAGTAAATGATCCCTTTATGTAATGCTTTGATGCTGACTGTGTTGTATGTGTTATGTCACTTACAGTATATACAGCGTCAGAGCTGTCATGAGAATTTCTGAACACACTATAATCTTGGTTGTGTTATCGTGGTCTAAAACAGTATTACATTATGACAATGAAATAGTCATTATGAGAAGATATTTGGAAGAGTGTTGTTTAATAAGACATATTGACATTTGAATAGTTTATCTCATTGTGCCCCATGATTCCTTCAAAAGGGCAAGAAATAATAAAAGTATATGAGCATAAATAAATGCAGAATGTTTAGGGATGTTACTGAGTTACTGGAGAAGGGCATAGGTCTACATTCTGACTGCACAAACAAACCTGGCGGAGCCTTCATTTCATAGCATAACGTTACCGTGTGTTTGTCCTGTTCATTCATTTCATAGCATAACGTTACCGTGTGTTTGTCCTGTTCATTCATTTCATAGCATAACGTTACCGTGTGTTTGTCCTGTTCACCTTTTCCTTGGTCATGTTTAATTGGCTATGTGCTTATTGCTTAACTTAGAGTACTCTCCTGATAACGTGAGTGGAATGGATTTAATGTGGATGTGCACATACTCATACACATACTAATGTGGATGTGCACATCTATCTATCTATCTATCTATCTATAAAAAGACGCAGATTGGCTACATGATACAGCGCTTGTTTTGCAGTGAAAATGTTTCACCTTTTAAAAAGCAGGTGTAGCCTAATCCGAATTGGTTAAATCCATCAATTAGACAACAGAATCAGTAGGGTTTCATTGTTCCAGGCTTATGTCAAAAGCTGGGAATCAACCGTGATAATTATATTTGAAATGAAAATGGTAATTATTATCGTCAACATTTTTATCGTGGTTTACCGTTACACCGGTAATCACTAAGAATGTTATAATAAATGTATGAAACATGTTAGCTTTTCACCCACCAGTGACATGGCAACACCATATAAAATCAGTCTTCCTGAATCAAATATAAAATATGTTCCAAATCAGTGTTCTGGAATTAATTGCATCGTTTTCATGAATGAGGGTTCAGTGGATGGAACTTGAAGGTAAAATTAAGCTGTGGCAACTGTCTCTCACTTTTTTAGGCACCTTAGTGTTTCACCAGGCTGACAAGCTGTACCCAGTGACAAATATGCAGGGAGGGGGAGTAGAGGGGGAGAAGGCAGGCAGTGCTCAACGCAAGGTCATCCAGACGTCCAGCCAGTATCTGCTTGGTTACTCATGAGACTGGAGGTCTGGTTTGAAGGAGGCAGCACTAATTACACAAGACAGGAGAGACAGATCCTTCCTGTCAGAAGCCTTGCGCCTCAGGACACACAACCTAGACTGTAAGCAAAGGACACAGAAGAGAAAGAGAAAGGGAGAGCTGGTGAAAAAATAAAAGACAGAGAGCAAGAAAGGCAAAGAGAGTGGTAGAAATGGGGGAGGAAGAGAGAACGATTCTGGGACCTTTTAGGCTATCCTGGTTATCCTCAAAGAACCTCTGCATGAAGTACAATTTGTTTGTATTAAAAACATCAAGATGAGTAGGCCTACATGGGAAAATCTGGAGGAACTTTATATAAGGTGCTCTTATCTTATCTTCCAATGAATAGGACATAAAAAGGATTACTTAGCTTGCAAGTATAGAAATTGATTTATGTTAAAGCAAAGTAAGCCTATATTACTTTTACAGTGTTACTAACAAAAGTGGATATGAGAAGTATTACTGGAGATAACCCCTAACACCACTAAATGTGTTTCACCCTGGCCTCTTATCTCGTATAGCTCAGAAGATTAGAGGGAACACATTTTACACTTTGTTATATACTGAACATGTGCATACTTCCCTAGGATTACATTTGAAATTACTCTTAACTACAACAGAAACCTGATGTAGTATATGCTCTATATGACACAGTATACTCTATTGATTTGACATAAACAAAACTATGACATTTTATGTAAAGTATGACATTTTGTCCATATCATTCCGATGGTGACAGTGACCACCAGGACATGGGAATACGCTATCTTAATAATATATCCGCAAACCGAGAGCATCGAGGCCCAAGCAGATTTTCAATGAGTCAGTTACAACACTCCCCTTGGGGTTTCATGATATTTGGCACGTATCTAAACAATATTGATACAGATACAAAATTGATACAAAATTTCATAAATGTGTGTGTATTCAAACAGTATAGGTGTTGTCTGCTCAGTTTTGATTGCCCATTGTTGGTGGCCATTTTGTTGAGTGAGCCAAATGCTACTTCAAAGGATGTGAGCAAGTGCATCCAACTGTAACCATGCCAAATCTGTGAAACACAGAAACAAAACATGAGCCCTCTCTTTATATAAGTATAAGTAAGTATATATAATCTTTTGATCCCGTGAGGGAAATTTGGTCTCTGCATTTATCCCAATCCGTGAATTAGTGAAACACACTCAGCACTCAGTGAACACAAAGTGAGGTGAAGCACACACTAATCCCGGCGCGGTGAGCTGCCTGCAACAACCTCAAGGGCACTTCAGCCATGCCTACTGGTCGGGGTTCGAACCGGCAATCCTCCGGTTACAAGTCCGAAGCGCTAACCAGTAGGCCATGGTAGATGTACTTACGTAGATCCAGCTGCACGCATGTGTGTTGTCACACCACTGGCACCAAAATATTCTGCAACTATTTTGTGTGACCCTTTTAGCTAATGTTGAACCCCTGGTGACGTCATATTATTAGCGGTGTCACTTTAGTGCTTTGGCTGAAAACAGAGATTATTCTCAGAAATGATTGTAAACAGCTGGCATGTCATAGACAAAATAAGATAAATGTGCAGGCACATTCATCTGCTTTAAAGCATCGTTGCATTCTGCATTAGTTGTTTAATGCAAAGTGAATGTGTGGCATAATGTGTTGCTGAATAAATATTGTTCATGTCAGGTCAGTTCAGTTTGCTCTTATCACTTTATTGTCTGGCAATGTGTGGACATTCTAGATAAAATATGGATAAGTGTTTGAATTTACACCTCAAGCCACGACCCTGCTTCCTGTTCACCTGACCTGGGCCACTGATGATTACGAAGGGACCGGCTTATGGTTTGCCTTGTTAATCATGGGTCCTCTACTGTGGATCCTTTCACTGGGGATTTATCCGTTTTTGTACAGTTGGTAGTTATGAATCCTGTACTGTTGGCCCTCTTTGATGTTATCATTTCACAGATTGATTATATGTGCACCTATTTCATTTGGTAGGTGGGTCGGAAGTGGGTCAAAGTAGTTTTGTTTGTATGTTTGTTTGTTTGTTTTGCCTTCCTCTCTTTGAGAAATGGAGAGCCTATAATGGATGAATGGGTTTCATTTTCTGTCTGCAGTCTGCATTGTCCATTAGTCTTGATCTTGACCCCTGACTTTTCTGTGTGGATTTGTGTGGAGCTGGTGTGTGTTGTGTTCATAGGGATGTCTCAGTTTCCAAGTTAACCTGCCTCTCTCCACTTGTAAGCCTCACCTCAGTATAAACTAAAGGGTTTACCCTTGTCCTTCCCTGATGTATGAATGGTATGAGTGGTTTCATATTATGTTAAAAATGGATCATTAAAGGAGAATTCCGGACATTTTTCACATCCGTTTCTCGAGGTCACCGAGTGCTGTCGGTATGAAATAATACGTAGCAGCCAACAGTTAAAGCAGCCAGGCAGCTTTAGTGCTACACTCTGGGGGCATAATTATGTAGCACCGATTTTCTTTTCATACCGACAATACTCGGTGACCTTGAGAAACAGAGATCTATGTGCAAAATGGCCAGAATTCTCCTTTAATGGAAGGAGTCTCTTTAGTATAATGAACCTGGGTTGCTTTTGTATTGTTGATGCTTGTTTGGGGAAAATATTTTCTTTTGGTGAAATACACCGAGAGGCATAGTCTGATATTCATGGGTTAGTGCCTTGCAAGTCACCCCTGTTTGCCACAAATGGAAAATTAGACATCATGGACATGGCTGTGCCTCAATGTCAAAAACATAGATGGGATGTCGCATATTCCAACTCAATGTGATTCCATGACGATTCTCTGAATTCTTTGCGCAAAAGTACATTTCTGCATAGATTTTATGTAAAGAGCATATAAAGTAAGACAACTCTTTTGATCATCAAAGTGAGCCGTTTAATGTTCTTACATTCAAAAGGAAACCTCTGAGAGCATAATCTTGAAGGCATGGTGGATGTACAGTTCCACCATGGTGGATGTTCAGTTCTACAGTAGTGTGCTACTGGAGGATATCGCATGATGTAACACATACAATTATGTCAAATAATTATCATTCAACACGCAATACTCAATATTCAAAGTCATGAAGCACAACTATACTTTTGAGCATGAAAAGAAAGCAAAACAGCATTATTCTCACTTCCTGAGCACACTAACAAAGGGAACTGTATAGTTACACTGCCCAAAAGCAGATATTTCCCTCTGCCTCTTTTTTGCAGTATTTCCAGAGAATTATCTCTGAGACCTGATGGCCTTTGTGCTCTCTCTGTGTGAGTCTCTCTCACACAGCACCCCTTTGCTTGAGCTTCTCATCAGTAACAGTGAAAATGTGGCAATTCGCTGGTGGTCATACGTTGGTCAGGGTGTAGTCACGCAAACTCCTCTTACTGTTGACCTCAGCACACACACACACTCTCTTTTTCTTCTAAATTTGCACACCAGATCAGATTTCACTATGAAAATACCTATCTGTCCTGCAATTCATAACACCCACATGGAAATTCATGTATATAGAGTATATTTTCATCAGTGGTGAATATATGTCCCCTGCTCTAGAGAGTTGTCTTTCTATCAGCAGAAATGACATCATGATATCATTTCCATTGTATAATTTTATCTAATTTCCAACAGGCTTTTCTAGTGAAAATACACCTTAGCTGTAACACAGTAATGAGAGATTTTCTTTTTGTGATGTATGCAACTATGCAATCATTCTGCTTAAGCTTGTAGTCAAAGGGGCTCGGCAAGAGGGAAGACCAGTGCTGCTTAAAATTATAATGGTAGTGATAAAATACTGTTTTTATGCATTACGAGGGCCTTCTGGAATAGTGAGATAAAGGTGGTCTTTTTAGGCATTGTGTAAGATTTTGTAGAGTTGAGAGGGTCTTATTTTTCTTTTCTTTTTTAGAACAGGTTTGTCTGTTACCACATGTGAACATACTGCATTGACCTTTCCCCATCACGTTCGACTGTACTCAAGCCTTAGGTTTCGTGATTAATGGTTCTCTACTTTATTCTGGTAAATGTTGATATTTGAACTCAATAACCAATCAAATACACTCTTTCTTTCACTGACTAATGACCAGAGTAAAAGTACAGATACCCTTTGCTAAATTTTACTCAAGTACAAGTAAAAGTACAACAGTCAGATGTCTACTTAAGTAAAAGTACTGAAGTACTTGTTTTTAAAAGTACTTGAGTATCAAGAGTACAAGAGTAGCCTACATTTTCTAAATATTGCATTACTACTGGCACAGTGCTTACATTTATGTACAGAAACGTCCTACATGCAGTTAAGAAAAATGTTAATGTTAATACCTTGGAGAATGTAAAAGGAATTGGAAGTAAAATCAAGTCATTTTCATCTTTTTACCATGTTGCCAGGGATGGGCAGTATTTATAATACATGTATTTAAAATACGTATTTCAAATACAAAATACTATTTTGTAATTGAAACACTTGAAGCGAAAAACTATCATTAACTTGTTCAGAAAATTGAAATAGTCTGGCTAGGTGGGGCCACAGGTTGGCACATTCCCGGGATGGACCTGCTGCGTCTTCATCCATTGTTTCGTCCATGGTTTTGTCTCTTATCTAAATCTGACCATGGAGTTGACTTTGGCGGAAAGCTGAAGGTGATTGCTGATAGGCTGTCCCAATCGGTGGCGCCTGCACAATCCAGTCACGTTTGAGAGGGAAACAACAAATTGAGGGTTTCTGGGATTTTTCTTTTTTCTTTTTTTTTAGAAGTAGTAACAGGTACTCACGGTTATGGATAGAAATGTAGTGGAGTAAAGAGTACAATATTTGCCTCTCAAATGTACTTGAGTAAAGTCATGAGTACACCCCAAAAATGATACTCGAGTAAAGTACAGATCCCTCAAAATTGTACTCAAGTACTGTACTCAAGTAAATGTACTCCGTTACTGTCCGGCTCTGCTAATGACTATTATTTATTTGCGGGTAGTGGATGGAATGTGTTCTGTTGCCTGCCGACACTTGGAAGTCCTTTTGTGCACAAGCTTTCAGTAACAAAGTGTATGTAGCTGAACAGACTGGACATTTAATGGCTCAGCACATCTTTGTAAGCATGTTTTTTTTGTGAGAGGTGCATTCAGCCTTTTGTCCACATGAAAAGTGCAACAGTCAATTTAGATGCATGGTATGAATCATCCATTTTGTTTTCTGTGCACACACGTATATGCTTTTGCCAATATTTCATGGTCACCATGTTAAAGTTGTGTGTTGTGTGGAATTGCATTTATAAAAGCTTTGAGTTGCGTGGTTTTATAATAAATGAATGACGCCCTATGCTAGCGCCTCGTGCAAATGTTCACTGCTGACGGCTGTTTGAGTCAAAAAATACAAACTGTGAAAGTGCAGAGCGTTCTGATTCATATTCTATGCTGTTACATCCTGGTGGGTGCAACCAGGACTTTATGAGCCCAGTGTTTACCCTAGAACTTTTTCCAGCAGCGGTGCTGTTGATCGTAGGACCCCCCCCCCCCCCCCCCCCCCCCCCCAAAAAAAATGGTGACTTCTGGTGGATTTTGTCAAAAGAAATTGACAGATTGAGTTACAAATTATGATATAACCATCAACACAAGAATTTACAAAGCATGATTATTGCAGTAGGCCTACTTGAACAGGATTATTCATGTTTTTCTTTCTCCTTTTTCATTTACATTATTAGTAATTATTACTTACATTATTATTAGACTGAAATGAAACAAAAATGAAATGGCACAACAAACACAACAGAAAATTATTATTTACAATGAATTACAAAAAATAAAGCTTAATCACAGGCAACTGTACAAATTATTAGCATTTAGAATGTACAGTGCTGTGCATAAGTTAAGACATTTTTTTTATATAATAACATTTATTTATTTATTTACAATACATGATACAATCAGAAAATAATTGATGTCCTTAAAGGTTTGATTTTTCCTATTTTTTTTTTAATTAAGACAAAAGGCAAAAGATGTTTTTTATTCCTCCCTTTAGTCAATTTCAGCATGGATGTCTTAACTTTTGCACAGTACTGTATAAACTATACAGACTTTTCTTTCATGTCATTACACTGTATTGGTGCTGTGCAAGTAGAATTGAGTCACTTTAAGGCCGTGCTGGCCTATGCGGCTTTTACTGTCTATGGATTCTCACTGTTTTAAACTTAGTAGCGTTGATGTGCAAGGTGCATAATATTGTGTGGATGAAATTAACTATGTTTTCCATGTCATTTGGTAAAATAAACGCTCCAAAACTCAAAGAAAATCTATCTTTGATTATAGGAGATAAGTGTCTTGTATCATTTCTATAATTTTGGTGAGCTCCAGATGTAAATTGTTGCATATCCTATTACTCAAATTCAATTAAACCCACCAATAAGCTAGAGCTAGACCTTAGTTTCACAGCCTAGGTATGTTAGCAACACAGGGCTTGAAAGCATTGACTGTATAACAAACAAAAATTAAACAATGCGTGAAATTTATCTGGGAATAGGCTACTGAAGGTAGGGGCGAGCTACCTTGCTGGCGTGTTTAATTTGGTTCCTTGGTTAACATAATGTAGGCTACGTTTTTTTGCACAAAATTGCGTCTGCTAATCAGTGCCGGCGCTCCGCACACCCACATCACGCACTGCGCGTAGGGCACCAAGTGCCTGGGGGGGCACCAAAAAATCTGGGTCGTGAAAAATCACCACAATAGGCTACTAGTATTAATAACAAATAAAATATGTCTAAAGCATGTTAATATGCAAAAGCAATACAAAAGTAATATAGGCCTAGACCAAATTAGTCGAGAAAAAGGTGAATCTCCTGTGCAGCCCTCTCTCCAGTCTCCCTCTGGTGCCCCCCTCCCCAACCTCCCAGTGGTCTGTTCGATTATTCCTCAATCCCAAATTTGGCAGACAGTAGACATCGCCTTGAAAAGGCACTAAGAGTCGGGGCGGAAAAAAGGAAAAAGAAGAGACAGCGGGATGATGCTCGCGCTTCACTTGCAGTTAAGACAATGTTTTAAATAAATAAATAAAAAGGTTTGTAGCCCTTGCGTGTATGCATGTCTATGCTTATGCCAGGTAATACTACTACCGTCAATACACGTTGTAACGTAAGCTCCTACTAGCCATGTTCATGTTCAAGTGTTAGGCCTACATTGCAAATGATTTGATGCTGGCTAGCTAGTTATTTTACGTTGTGGATATGGATTATGGGTTATTGAATGCAATTCAACACTTTCCTTTAACGTTAGCAATCGGTGCATAAGACTAGCAGTCCTTCCTCAGGTTGCTAGCTAGCAATGCTATTTCTGATTATGATTAATCTGGGTTTGCTATTTCTTTGAGCCATCAGAGATATAGTCAGGTAACGTTAGCCTATTAGCCTAGTTTGCTTTGCATTTCAGGACGCTTTTTTGGCATTTGTTATCAATTATGATCAAACGATCTAATTGTGTAGTGAAAAAGTAACGCTACAAGTGACACTTTCACAACGTAATGAAATGATGATTGGGAACAACTCTTGGTAAGGTGTTTGTGGTGGGGGGGGGGCACCACCAAGCATTTGTGCTTAGGGCACCCAAATGGCTAGCGCCGTCCCTGCTGCTAATAAACTTAAACATAAACACAAACAAACGTGATCCCTTGACTGCGCCTTCAACGTTAGCCTGCTATTAGTTGTTGACATCAAACCTGAACTAACGGCAGCTGTTCCTGAAGTTCACCTGCGTGTTTTTTAAGATGTACTGTTTTGAAAAGACAGCATTTCAAAACTGATCCAAACAGCCAAGTGATCCCTGGGTTTTCACATTCTTTGTGTGATATTTTCTTCTTGACAGCACTTTTGTTGTGAACTCCATGATATCTTTCATCTTCTCAAGGTTCAAATGAGAAGTGGGCTGGCGATTGACAGCTTGACCTATCATAGCATGCAGCTCTCAATGTCACACAAACCCAATGATGGTCTCCCAGCATTCATTTCAAAGAAAATAGTTTCAAACAGGTTTTGCCTTTAGCTAATATAATCATACATTAATAACAATGCTAGATAGATAGATAGATAGATAGATACTTTATTGATCCCCAGGGGAAATTCAAGACATGCTGTCTTATGCATTCCTCCAGTGACATGAAGAAACAGGACTGTCATCTAAAAGACATCACTGCTTGTTTATTTACATAATTAAGCGGACAGTACTGTATGAATGTGTTCCTGTCAGTATGGTCTCAGCTAGAAGTGCTGACTGCTGTTTTTCAGCCTTCCCATCACACACAACACCAGTTTGCACTTTAAAAAATTATAGGCATCAATTAAGGCATCAATGTGTGAGACAACACTAAAAAAGAAGCCTGATTTGTTAAAGCTTCGTATTTCAATGTGATTCTCTTTTTTGTGTCTCCCCGTTGTCATCCATTCTTCTGTTTCTTCTCCTTCTTCTAAACTAGGGCAACTGCTCTGAAAAAAATGCACGTCTCTGGGAGTTTTTTTTATTTTATTATCCAAGCCAAATGCCCTCTCTCCAGCCGACTCTGCTCCGACTCGGCCGGCTCCTGTTCCAATCTCACATGGCAGCGGCGCCTGATAATCGCACTGAGAAAACATTTACCGATCTATCACGTCACCTGCTTCTCTCTCCCCGTTCGAGATTAACACATGAAAATGAGATCACTCGGGCTTCATTACGGCGCTGGCAGTTGAACGCCGCCTGGAGAATGGACGAGCGGCTGCCAAGGCGTCGGATGAGGGGGACAGGGTACGAGGTCTCCTCTGCATGTAGAAAGGTGGTTAGGCCCGGATAACAGGTGCAGAATGGAGGAATGCCGACCGGCAGGAAATAGTTCATTATTTTTTAATCTGCTCTTGGATGAGGTGACACTGACAACAGTGCAATCTGATAGAGCAGTGGATAAGTAGGCCTTGGCTATTGGCTGTTTTCCCCCATGACACTCCAGTGGTGTTTGTCCTTCTCACCATACCCTTTTAAATATTCCTATTCAATCACACCCGGGCAATAATACAAAATCCAAAACAGCACTGGATTTGAAATTAAGAAGAATACGTGCGGGCATGCACAATATGTCTTTATGATTCTTGCAGGAGCATCATACGACAGGACCATTACTATTTGGATCATTTTGGAAGACCAATTCCAACTGAAAAAGAAGAATCCCCATGCTTTCCCGTGAACTGTGTTGTCTTTTGTAAACTCTCACCGACTTTCAGGTGAGTGCACTGCCCGCACCAGGGCAAATTCGAACCCCTCGGGCCGTCCAAGCCTCTTACACTCACGTCCTCCTCTTTTCCCAACGACAGGAGCAGCATTTAGAGTTACGACAGCCTATCTGGGAGGTGGGCAAGGAGATAGAGAAAGAGGTGGTGTGGTGGTGGAGGAGGGTGTTTTGTGCTGTGAATAACTCCCCCCTTAAGATACTCTGAGTAGAGTTGAGGGCCGGGCCACATAAATCTGCCGGTGACACCTTCAGTGAAAGTCATTAGTCAGCTGCTGGAGCTGCTGGCCCCGCGCCACGGCCTCAGCGTCTCCTGCATCTCTGGGCCCTCAACCGTTCTTTATGCAGCCCAGTCCTGGTCCTTTTAGCCTCATTCGTCTAATGGAGGCAATGAAATCAAGAGGAGAATTCATATTGATGTCCTCCATTTAGGGGCCCTGCAGCCAAGCCAGCAACGATGCTTTTAATAAATACGGGAGTATTGATATTTTTCTCCCTCTTTTCTCTGAGGTTAAGAGTGCATGGACCTGGCAGACGTCACAGCAGTAATGGACAAGATTGCACAAATGCCTAAATGCAAATTGAGGCATTATAGTCAAAATACTTTTGATTGTTGGATTGATAATCACAATGTGGTCATGTTCGAAGAATGGCCCCATGAAGAAGGTTTTGCTCAGTCCCATGGCGGTGTAAATCCTTCTGAGCATGTCAAGAAGAATAATGGCAACTTATCTGTGTGACAAATAGGATTCTATCGTAATTTCCTTTGAATCAGATTATACCTACTGTTCCGAAATATTAAAATCTGTGCATGACAGATCAGCGCCTTCTTATAATTCAGTGCCTCCCAGATTCACTAGTGTATATTGAGGATATTTGATGTAAAGGTGATTCTACAGAATTATGTTTAAATCATTCTAGCCATAGACAACATATGTTTTGAACGTGTGCATAATGAATCCAAATATAATGTGATTTAAACAAGACACAGAATCAAGATGTTTCCAGTGTGTGCCCCACACAACTACAATTTACACAGAACTATGATTCACTGACACATTTCATTTGGCCTACTTAATGGAAGCTCCTACTCAGGATCCTATTAGTATTTTCAGGTCTATTTTTTCTTTCAAAACAGTGTTCCATTTTTAAATTGAATATTATACATCCTACAGAGATCCATTTACCCCCCTCCCTGTATGATTCATCGTGTAAAATGCTATGCTGATTTGGAGAATGGGGTTGGGCCTACCATGGCCTTGTGTGTTGTTGATGTTTTTGAAACCGACTGAGGGAGGAATACAGGTTTGGATCCAGCAAGAAGACAGAGAGAGAGAGAGACAGACAGAGAGGGTGGGTGGGAGGTAGAGAGAGAAAGAGAGTGTGAGTGGGAGAGACGGAGCTGTAGATGGAGAGTTCAGGGTGAAAGAGTGGGTGAGAGCAATGGAGAGAAACAGCGAGATAGTGAAACAAATAAGAAAAGACATTTATAAAAAAAAAAGGATGGAACTCAATATGACAGTCATTTCCAGCATGTAATGCACTGTAGCATTTCTAAGTTCAAAGTAGTGAAGCTGTGCTTTCTAATGACTCCTCATGGTATATGTTCAGCAGCAGCAGTATTTGTGTCAACCCACATGATTATTTCATTGAACTGCTCTCTTCAGAGGGGTCCTCAGAGATTAACCTATTTGTGCGCAAACAGTCTTATGAACACATCCGACATTTGACATTGGCTGTGTATGTGTGTGTGTGTCCGTTTATCTTGCTTGGATGTGCATCACTTCCAAAACTCTTTCTCCATCTCGCTCTTTCTCTCTTTCTCTCTTTGAGGAAAGGCACATTGTGTATCATCATATGCAATAAAGAATAAAGCAATTTGACCTTGTGGGTCAACGTTGAAAATGTCCAATTTCTCAGATCTGAATGCAGGCATTGTGCACAGTCACTGGCAGGCGAGGCACAAGGGAGATCTCATATTTGGGGCTGAGAAAAGGATTAGAAACGTTTGTTGGTGAACACATAGCTCCCCAGTGCTTCCATTGTACTTGTGTTTTTATCGGCATCGATCCTGACTGAGTCTCACATCTTTGTCCTCCGTATGACAAACTGAGGGGGGGGCATTTTGATTTTCGAGCAACACCAAGGAACACAACTGTGCACAAGTGATTGTGAGGTGCTAGCAGTGATATCCTTTATTTTAACAAACTCTTTGACAAACACTCCTCCCCATGGGTGTGTGGCTCTGCTCTTCATTCAACCTGCTGATTCCACACTGCCCATCAGGGCCAAAACAAAACAAACGCAAATCTGGCTTTCTACACACTGACAGGTAGATGTACGCAGGCCGCGTAAAGAACACGCTTTCCATGTCTGTCGAAAACACACGCTGTGCCTCGCTATATTACATAGAATTGACAAACAGCGCTCAGCACATCCACCACTGAACTGTATCATTCAATCACAGACAGAGTCAACCAACGACACCATTAAAAGGAATCAAAAGTTTAGCAGCCATGAAGTAATACAATGCATGATAATAAGATGTCAACAGAGAGATAATAAAGTGCAGGAATTCTACCCCACTTCAGAAAATACTTTTCATGCAAGTATGACACATTTAGTAGTCTACTGAAACTTCCCAACTATTAGTTGCTGTTTATACATTGATTTTGCAAAATACTTCAGCTATGAGGTTAATACACAGGGGGCAGTCAATATGGTATTGATATGGTTTTGTTTTTTTAACTTGCATAAAACACTGTCCTGCAATTTATACACAATGTGGCTAATACACAGGAAATTACTGTAGTTTAGTAGCAGGCATAGGGAAGTGGATGGTGTGGAAAAGTGAAAGCAAGCCATTAAAGGCAAACAAAAGAAAAGGTTCCTTTAGAAAGGGTAAAAAGAAGCAGAACTGGTGGCTCTGAATACTGGTCCTGAAAGTGGCTCCAACTGATGCATTTAACTGCAATCTGAATTACACCTGATTTTTTCCACCAATACAGATATGACTAGGGGATGTATCAGGCTTTTTAAAAGCAGACAGGATGAAATGGCTGTAGAAAGGAAATTACCAAAGAACACAGGCCAGTTAGAAAAAGACATGGTTTGCACGTCAAACACTTTCATTTATTATGCTCCCTCCCTTGTTACTGCCCCTAACAATCTGAATAAATAGAGCCATAGCAATCAGCAATACCTGTAAGAGGCCTTAAGATGTCGGCCAATCAAAATGAAGCGAATTATGTATGTACGTTATATATCAAAATAAAAGCACAGTCCAAAAAAGGCAGCCTGTTTTTTTTCTACAGAATTTCAGAGCATGTTTAACATCACAAGAAAAATTAACCCAGGCAGTTTAAAAAATGTTATAACATATTTAAAACTTGTATAGCATGACTGCAGTAAGGCTAAAGAACCACAGTTTTGCTTTAAATGTATTTTTTTTCTCCATTGCATTAAGCACAAGTGTAACAGGCCTTCTACATGCCCTAGGACTGTGAATGGCTGATGAAGTAGTACTTCACTAACACACTGACACTGACTTAACACTCGCCTACTACATGGCACTCTAACATAGCAGCCCACAGACACTGCCAGACCAGACACGCTGCCCCATCTTCTCACTTTGGTCTTGGCTGCAATGTGTGAAGTCCACCACATATCAAGTCCTTCACGGTGGATTACATGTCTTAGTGGCCTTAAAGGCTGACGAAGGTATACTGATGTGAATATGTGTAGGCTAAAAAGTGACCAATAAGTACATGGCATTACATACCATTATGGTATGTTTTGAATTTCATCAAAACTCCTCGTCTCTCTATTTAAAAGAGGGTAAAAAAATTAAAATAAAAAAATCACCAGATGGTTTAAATAACAGCAGAAGAGTTCTCACCATGTATGCTGACAAAAGACAGGGGAATTCATTTAGGAAAGTTTTGGTAAATATTGTGTCTTGTAACAATTTCCCATTTACACTCATGAATAATAAAACACACTGGCACACAAAAGTATTGGCAACGCTCATGAGCCTGTATGAAACATCATTCTGTCCACAGTCCTTGTACAGAAATGGCACGACTGGTGAGCTATAACAACGGATTTGATTTTGTTTATTTTCCCTCAACAGCCCTGAGCAGGATGGGGCATTAGAGACTTAAATTATGTTGTCTATTACTGTTCATTTCAGTGGCGTCCCTAAGAAAAACAAAGGCTGCTAAATTGCTTCTGTGTGTTATCAACCTGAGGGGAAAATGTCTTGGAGCAATCACAGTTCATAATGAAACATCTAAATAGGGGAGTTGTCAGGGGCGAGTGCTAGCCCTGTCCCAGCCTGCAGTCCAGTCACACCCTTAAATACGTGACACTGACCAAAGGGAGTTTTTGAGGTCCAGCGCAAAGTGTTGCGCCCCCAGAGTGCTCTCACATGCACCACAATAGCTATGGTTCATGCACAAGAACTTTGCTTGTTGACATGCTTTGCACTTTGCTTACCTTTTAAATTAGGACACTAGCAGTTTAATTCTTACTGTCCAGACTGTACTGGCTGACTATGTTAGTCATGTGTGGAAAGGCAGCCACTCCTTTCCACCAACACGCCTGACTCTTCCTGCAACATTAAACTTTCTGCTTTTCATCTACACGCACAAACACACTTACACGCACTAGACAATGGCTAGTAGCCATTGATTTATCTGACATGCGGTAAGTGATTGTAACACCACGACTTATTATGCACACAACTTTCTGTTACTCACCTAACAATCTTCACAACATCTTAATGGACACCGTTTCTGCTTCATAACCCATTCCATGCCGTTAAATCCATGAATTTTGCATGCAAACACAAACAAACACTGACAACTTTTACTTCCTGGTCCGCACAATGTCTTTCCCCATAGGAACACGAATGGGTAGTTTATTCCCTGATTGGTAACGAGGAAAATGTCTGATTGTGCGGGGTTATGCTATGTGTTCTATCTATCCCATGTTATTGTATATTACAGTGCTGATGTTATTTAATTGAGGATATATAATGTTATTAACATTAATAGTGACCTGACCTGTATGTTCAATTATATGTTCCAATGTATGTCTACTATTGTCAATGTCTGATTGTACATGGGCTGGACCCCCCTACCCCCAGTCGAAGTGGTATGAGCCAATTAGCTCTAATTATTGGCTTTATTTAAAGCAAGGCTTTTCTGTTTGTTTTTTCGTTTGTCTGAAAGTAATTTTTGTTTGACATTTGTTGGGTCACGTTTTATGCACTGTAAATAAATCTAACACAACTCACATAATTTATTGTGAATTCTGAATGATGTTTTAAACTGCACATAACATAAAACCCACATACCGTACTTATACATGAAATACTGTATGCTGCAGAACACAGTGGCACTTCTTCACATGTAACAGAAAGTGAAAATAGATAACTCCTTCATATGTTCTGCTTTTCCATATCACAACGAAACACATGTACTCGTATTGTATTCCACTATCTACTGTACTGCTGAAGATGACGGAAGGACTCAAGCCTTCATCAAGTCTCCCAACGGGCCTCAACAGGTTTACACCAGCTATGTGATTTGTTCCAGTTGTCATCTTAAGCAAACACTGGGGAGTTTGCAAACGTAATTAGTGAGACATCACTTTGCACACATTTGAATGGCTCAAACTCAGATATTCTGTCTTGCTCTGGCTACTCCTGTGATGCATGTATGGAGTCAAAATAGGGTCTTTAATATTGAGAGCTTGTGAAAAGATGTTCACATGTGTAATAAAGTTTTGCAGCTGTGCAAAAGGAGTTCTGCATGTGCAAAGACATTTTGTACCTGTAGAAATATTTTGTACATGTGTGAAAAAAGATGTACCTGTAGAAATATTATGTACTTGTGTGAAAGAAATGTGTATCTGTAAAAATATTTTGTACACGTGGGGAAAAAATCTGTACCTGCACAAATACTTTGTACGTGTGTGAATCTCCTACGCGACGCTACGCGATGCCTTCCTGCGCAACACTGAAAGTACGAGCTTGTGAAACTGATTTACAATGCGTACGGACTTTTGACCCTAATTTTACTGCCTTTCTGAAGAGCCAATCAACATATTGCTTACTGCCAACCAATCAGCGTTTCCCACCGACCACCCAGATTTTGGTGCTAAACACATTGGCTTCATATCAAAGAGTATACTCAAAGCCCGTCTATAATGTCTCATTAGAAATTCTGTGGTATACTCTTTGATTGGGGTTGCAAGATTATAACTTAATTAAGAGTGATGTGGTAGCTCAATTTATACTGTGATCGCAAAAAGGGTTGAAGCGGAGCCGTAATGTTAACGTTAGCTATTCCCATCTGCTTTCTAGACTGTAATGTTATACTGTAGGTTAGCTTCTAGCTAGCAGTAATGTTGACGAAATAGTTTAATTATCCATTTCCGAAAGGGTGATTCAGTGGTGTCATTCATGATTTATAAAACAGTAATACTGTACACACATTTATGTTTATCTGCTATTATTATTTGATATGAGAATACGTTTATTTTATCACCCTTTGCAAGACTATAATAATAGCCTAGTGGACAGCAAAAAGACGAATCAAATGAATGTGTTAATGGGACATCCACAGCTAGGAGATTATAGTGAGATTTAACCGTAGTAATGCCCTTCCAGGACTGTTGGTTTATTGTTTGGAATACAACAATATCCCATTTTCTTACATAGGTACATTTTGTTTTGTTTTCTTTGTGTTTCGGGAGTATTTCAACCACAATTGCACGGTTATCTCGTCAGTTTATAAAGCACAGCAGCGGTAGCTATAGCGACCATAGACTGAACAGGACGGTAGACTACCAAGCAAGCAAGTGCTTAGGCAAAGTCTATGGCAAGATCTGAATGTAAATGGATAAACCCGTTCAAGCATTTTCTTTATTTCCTATTTCTTTCAATTTAATGTAAGAATTAAGCCTACTTATTCGCTGGGCAACGTACAAACGGACGAGTTACATTAGCCCTAGCACCATGAGCTACGATAAATGTCAGCTAGGATAGCTAATATGGCAGCTACACTTATTATGTCATGTTCTGGTATGATATTCTTAACTTTTTGACTATGTTACAACTGATAAAAGCATGACAAATAAAGTAACCAAATCGCTTTGCAATATTTTAGTCCAGAAATACTTATGGGTGTTCATTTACAGTAATGTTACGACCTATCTGCCCTTGCTGTTACCACCGGTTTTAATAACTAGATCTGTGGTTTAGCGGCAAAATCTGGGTGGTCGGTGGGGAAGGCTGATTGGTTGGCAGTAAGCAATGTGTTGATTGGCTCTTCAGAAAGGCAGTAAAATTAGGGTCAAAAGTCTGTACGCATTGTATATCAGTTTCACAAGCTTGTACTTTCAGTGTTGTGCAGGAAAGCTTAGCGTAGCGTCGCGTAGGAGATTCACACACATACAAAGTATTTGTGCAGGTACATATTTTTTCCACACGTGTACAAAATACAAGATCCGCATTTCCCCCCCACATATGTACAAAACATTTCTACAAATACACATTTCTTTCACAAAAGTACATATATTTCTACAGGTACAAATTTTATCACACATGTACAAAATATTTCTACAGGTACGAAATGTCTTTGCACATACAGATCTCCTTTTGCACAGCTCCAAAACTTTATTACACATGTGAACATCTTTACACAAGCTCTCAATATTAAAGACCCTATTTTGACTCCATAGCTATCAGGTAACCTAGAGAAAAATTTGAAATGATGAAATATGACTAAGGCATTAAAATGCTGCTTGTTTGTCAGGATACTTTTTCACATTAAAAAATGTGAGCTATGAGTGTGAATGTTATATATTCCATCCCCTAATTCTGTTTTACTGGTTTATTTGACAAATAATCTATATGGATTTGCTCTATAAAGACCTTATGTCTGTTTGGGATTGTTTTGAGAGCCTATTGAATCTCAGAATAAAGGAATGTCCACAACATTAGTGATGTTTTTTTTGTGTTTGTGAATGTATTTTACTTAACTCATTGAATGTAGCTGGATACTCATGAACGCATGTCTCTAATAGCCACAATAGGAGTAATTTTAGCAATACCGTATTTTGTGTGGCCCATAACAACCCAGTAGATCATGAAAATGTGCCAAAATTCACATTCCTTGCTTGTTGTTGGTACATTAATCCCATTCAGATTGCCACTTATCTGAGATGTAAGGTCTGGGGCAGGGATTTGACATTCTTAGCAGCACTGTCCGCTTTCTCATTTCCCCTCAGACCAACATGGCCTGGGACCCAGCAAAAAACTACACTCAAGTTCTGGTTCTTTAGACGTTCTAGTTGATCAAGCTCAGCTTTGGTTGTACTTTTTGCGTGACATTAAAGCCTACTGGAAAGATTTTTAATTGCAATTTAATTGAACGCAATTTACTTTTACGATTAAATTAAATTAATTTATCCCTCTCACCCATAGTTTTCTATTTATTTACAAATGTACATAGGCCTACTGTAATTACATTTATACATAGTTATTCTACTGATCTTTATACTATTCATCCTGCACATAGACTTATTCTTACTACTCTTATAATGTTGTTTCTGCACTACAATGACACTGTTTCCACACTGCACATAGCTGTATGTTATGTACATATCTGTTATATATTTGTCATATTGAATATCCATATGTATTCTGTTTTATTATATTCTGTTAATACACTGCATATAAGGAGTGCTTGCTGCTTTGCACGTGACGTTTATATTTCCGCAATGGTAAAAAAAAAACATGAAACTTTACAATTTAACTAGTCACTTCTGTTGCTAGGCAACCCTAAACAAATGCTACGTGGTCTGTTTTAAACATTTCTCTAGTTTTATTGCATCGTATTCAGCTCCAAAAGTCCTCGGTTCAGCCCCAATTCGGCCGTGTGTGTGGTTCTGAAAATAAAACGGATAATAAGTATGTGACTAGGTTAGATAAACCACTGCCTATTTAGAGTATGTTACATGAATCACGTAATGACAGTCATCTGAAGAAATGTGCATTGTAAGGTAGAAGCTAAGAACAGCGACTTTGCTAACGTTACACCAAGCATCACATCAGCTAACATGAATTTGATAAGTCAAGTCAAGTCAAGTCAAGTCAGATTTATTTGTATAGCGCATTTAACATGCACAGAGTGCAACCCAAAGCGCTCCACATATAAGACATTGTCATTGACACAGACTAACAAAGACAATAGATGCCGGACTGAGCGGCGTAGTCGTCAGCGTACCCGTGACACCAAGACATAGAACTACATTTAAGAAATAACAAACACAAAAGATGCCGGACGGAGCGGCGTAGTCGCCAGCGTACCCGTGACGCCAAGACATACAAGACATACTGTACAACAAACAAATTAATAAATAAAATAGATAAAAATTAAAAATAAAATTAGTCCAATTTCCAACCGGCTGAAAATGTCCAAGGGCAAAGATGACCCGCGTGAAAACTGCGCACAGCTGTGTCTTCACGATGTAACACCAACAAAGTTCTTTATAACTGACCAACCCGGAGAATTCACTGGCAGTCTGGAGAGCACTGGAAGGACAAGACAGTCCGAATTTGGTCGTGGCAGCTGCAGATCTCTTGCAGATTGACATTAGGCACCCTTGCTGAGCAATCCCTCCGTCCAGACATTGGATGTGCAGCGTCACGGATAGATGAGGGACTTCAGAGACATAAGGCAGGCTAGCCAAGGCGCTCATCAGCCCAATGGAAGCTGGTTAACGTTAACTTGATGTTGATGGTGTCAGCCGAGTTTGTTAGCTTCTAATCAGAAAAAAGGACTAAGAATAACACAAAAACAATCGAAAATAACATAAATAAAGAGTGATTACATTTAACTAGAAAAATAAATACAAAAAATTAACAGAACATTACATAAAATTACGAACATTACATAAATACAACCAAAAACATGATGCAAGACGGAGCGGCGTGTCTCGCCAGCGTCCCCCTAACCTAGTAACAAAGATCCTTGATTACTAGCAAGATAGAGCAACGTAATTTGTTACTATGGGAGCAAAACGGGACAGTTCCGGTCTGCATAAGTGGGAGTGTCACCCTACGTCACTAAATAAACTTTCTCTCTTAATAAGCAATAAGAACAAATAAACATAATTGTGTTCACAGTATTATTGTATATAATCGTGTATGATACCAATGAATCATTCTTTAGGACATGATATGAATAATTTAATTAGTCATGTGAACCGAGCTAGCTTGCTAGCTAACGCTAGCTTAAAATGCTATACAAGTGGATGGGAGTAGCTATGGCAATAGTACAGCTATGCGCTAACAAGTGACTAGTTGAAGGACTTCGCTTAAACTTAATATACTGTTGCAAATTCACTTGAGTATAAACTATCCACTTTAACTAATGTCAGTAATGTTATTCAGCTAGTTGTCATTTCAAAGAAATTACACTTCTCCGTTTAAAATGTTACCTTAGCTAAGAGGCTAGCTAGCATGCTAACAACCGGACAGTAACTGGCAGCAGCATGGTCTGATATTAGGTTATTTTATTACAAATCCGAACACTAAAAAATTACACTTTTAGGCTTGAAATGATCCCAAACACATACAGATTATGACAAAATGTTCCAAAAAAACCTCAACAAATCCAGAAAGACATAATGACCAATTTATTGGTAAAATTCCACAAGTCTCCATTGACATTAGTGCAGCGAGGGTTTACTCTGGTCTGCATAAAGGGGGATTTTCCCCCCTCCCCCTTGCAATAATCGAACGCGGAAATTGTCGAACGTTTGCGCCTCTCGCTCCGCTTTAACCCTCTCTGCTAGTAACCCTAGTTAAAATCCATTCCCTAGTTTGTAACATTATACATTAACGTTAAACTCAAAATGTATGTGCTACATAATTCACATATCTGCAGTGAACCTAGCATGGTTCTACTTTGTTCATAGACGTACAACTTCATAAACTGTATGATATGTTGCCTTAGACTAGGATAGGCTAATGCAGCTACTGCTAGAGACGTTAGATAGATAGATACTTTATTCATCCCCAGAGGAAAATTACAGAACGTTACGTTATACGTTAACATTATGACAACTTTTGATTCAGTTTCATTCAGTTATTAAAAACTTTATCAGCTACATACACAGCCAAAAATGTTACTTACTTTCATCAGTGGCCACTCCGAATGCTGTGTAGTTGATCCTAGCTGACCTCAATTAGCGCATTAATGTGATGTCTCCGTCCTGAAGGCTGTAGCCAGAGCGCTCTCAACTCCGCTGCCATGTGTGAATAAACAAACGTCCCCTTGATGTCCCCGGTATAACGTTATTGTCGGGTCCTTAGGACGTCTTTGAAATGACCAAATGCAAATGTCATCCGAGGGACCTGACGGTGACGTCCCCAGAAAGTCCTGCACCGGAGGAGTTAACCAAAGGATAACTTGCTCCGGACGTCAATAATGTCACCGGAATGTCCGCTAGAGAACATGACGTTCAGGACCAATCGGGGACGTCGTGAATGTCCACATAATTGCTGTCAGAAAACTCTGGTTGTAGGCTTATTTATGTAAATGACAGGGTAGTATTTTTGGCCTTACTTACTTACTTACTTACTTAGCAGACTAGATTTGCTTAAGCTGCCGGTGCTGTTTAATGCAGCCATTGGTATTGGAGGTGGGAGAGAAGCTGCTGCTTGGCATCTAGGCCGCAAGTTTCTGGCAAGGTAGTGTTTGAGACCTAGAGAACATGATTGACTCATGATGCTGATAGTGACTGAGAACCAACCAGATACAAGTCAACAGAAGAGTGCCTTGTGGCAGCATTCAAGACAATTTCAACAAAATTCCGCATTTTTAACAAAGTGATTATTTGTGGTATAAAATCATACAATATAGTGTGTGGTATACATTTATATTTCCAAGCATGATGACACTTTTTAGATAACCCTGAGAGCTAAGTGTCATAGCCTACTGTAGCTATATTATTTAAATATGCCCGTTTTAGAAGGGCTCTGTAAGCTGATATATAATTCTTATATGAATAATAATTCTTTCATCCTCTGGGTCTTACCCTGTTGCAACCAAGTGAATACTCATAATAGCTGAAAATGAGGGAAGATTTGAGTAATGTTTCCATAGCAACACACTGCAGCGGTTTTATCCTATCAGGCCTTAAAGATTCAGTCTGGGGTCTTACATGCTAAAAAAAAAAAAAGCCACTAATATTGGGCAAGCATTTTTCACTGATCCTTTTGAATGATACAGCCCAGATCACTTACTGTACTTGTGCCTGAGAGACAATTTGTTGAAATGCTGTCTTGTTTAAATGTAAACATAAACTGAAAAATATACAAATAAATATATACATACATAAACAGAAAAAGACAGAAAATAGACAATAAAGTGTAGTTCTCAGGAAATGCCCCTGTACCTTGTTGATATCGCAAGTTATTATGGAATGCTGCTTCATGGAAGCAGTATCTATAAACAGCTCAATACATTGTTGGAGTTTATACTACCCAATTATTCTGAATCTAAAATCAGGAGAAAGTCATAATAACTGAAGCAATCCGTTTGAACTGTTATGGTGCTCTGGCCTATCTTAGTTGTGCACATGTCCAAACAAAAAAGTATGAAAGGAGTGAAGTGATGAAATTCTCCACTCCACTTAAAATACACACCCTTTCACAGAAATCAATTTAAAGATGAATTAAATTAATCCACCCCTCTTTCAGTCTAATAAAGGCACTTAAGCTATGATTGACAAAGAACAAACCACTGAAACATTGGGAAAGGGGGTGGGATGGCTTGTTTACACAACACTAAATTTGTGGCTGTGTGGGGAATCTCATTCCCTATTATAGGCGAGGTGAATATGGCATGGACAAATCAAGCTCTTCCCTAACCAGAACCTGCCTAGGGATACTCCGGCATCTGCTGGGTATCCAAACAAATGTGCTACCATGATGAGTGGGAAGTACAGCACCTTTGGCTTTTAAAGGATACAGCATATCACCTCATTCATCAACCAGAGAACCGAATGGTTAAAAGCAGGAAGTGGGTGACTGATGAACTTAGGAGAAAGTGCTAGGAAATTGCAATGTCAGATAGGGATGCAGCAGTACATATGTCAGATTAATTATAGGGAGGATTGGAAGACGGTGATGTGTGTGTGTGTGTTGGGGGGAGGGGGGGGGGGGTGGCATGGAGCAAAGGATAGTAACTACCAGAAGACAGAATTCAGCTTGAATAATTGTTTAAATATCCAATTAGGTTGAGGGCTTTCCAATCAAGCAAAATTAGGTTATCTGGATGATTTGCTAGTGATGGTGTTCAAAATTAGATGCAAATTTCTATCGAGACCCTTGAATACACAGTAAACAAGGTATTAACAGGAAATTAACTGTTATACAACAACATTACTACCATTAACCACCATCTGTGAAATTAATATTTAAAAATCATCATGACTACTAAAAGTGAGTATGGAAATTGATGTTGAGATGGCAATGCTAATGACCTCCGTTTTGACTTCTCTTAGCCTGGAGCAGAAATTCAAACTGAAATCTAAGCTCAAGATTGGGTTTACACATTGTGAGCACTTGAAAAACACTAAACAAACAAGCACATATAACAAATCAAAGTAACTTTACACGCAAAACATGCCCCACTGATGTATTTAAAGTAGGGCTGTCAATCATAAAAAAAATAATCAAATTAATTACTCTGTGATTAATTAATCTAAATTAATCGCATATATAATTTTTGCTGTGAAAGTATTTTAAATATTTAAATTCAAATGAATCATTGAATAATCAGCATTAGTGACATTCAAAAACTCTTTTATTATTATTTTCACTGTTCAAATAATGGCCATAATAATCTATGATATGACCTAATATGCTGAGGAAATAAATTCAAAAGTTTTTTCACATACAAGGCATTTCAGGCCACAGATATAACCTAGGGGACACAATGAAAATAAATTAACACTCCCCTCAATGTCAACACTTATTTATTTGCATTGATGTGCGACTATAGAGCTGATGAACTCCGGTGATATGCAAATTCCTTGCTGCAGACATTGCAGAGGACTTTATTTTCAACACTTTATTTTCATCAACATCATCAGGCCGTTTTTTAAAAGTAAATGATTCAGGCAGTACGTTCTCTTCTCTCTCCTTCATTTTACAGTCTAAATTTTACTGACTAGAACGGCTCAGGGTCAAAGGTCATACGGAATCGATTAATCTGCACTAATTTTTTTAATCAGTTATTTTTTCTCAAATTAATTTATCGAAATTAATCAGTTATTTTGACAGCCCTAATTTAAAGAATCCCAGGCAAAACAATCCCCCTCAATGACTCCCAGAGAGCCAGAATGGCACGCACGCACACACACACACACACACACACACACACACACACACACACTCATAAACAGGAAGACAAAGGTTGCTGGGGTGGGACAGGTCGACACTTTTCATATCTCTGCCGAAGACACCTCAAACATCCCTCAGTTTTCAAACGCCCACTGCGCTTTCTGATTTGTCGTGTCATCACTCTCTTTTCTCCAAAAAAAAAAACACTCAAACAAACAAACAAACATCCAGACAAATAAATAAATAACTTATCAAAGGCGCCATGTGCATGGCTATTCTCGTCTGAGCAACAATTAACCTGGCAAGTTTCCATGAAAACCCTCAAATTATTCCTCCGTTGCTTATGTGTTGACGCCCCTGACGGTCTTGAGCCTGCTCTGCCTGCCTTTCTGCTCAGATCATGGTAATGTCCCTGCCTTTGATGCCAGTGAAAGCATTGGCTGTCACGATGGGCCGGGAGAAGAGAAAAAAGGGTGGATCATCTGTGAATGTGCCAGGGTGCCACAGTGACATGTCAGGATGACAAAGATAAAGAGTAGATCTGAGTGGGCAGACCCAAAGAGAGCTTACTGAAAATTACCAATATTACTTAAGGTCATGCATCAGCCTACCCAGAGCTCATATCTTTCTCCACAGTGCATTAGCTAAGAGGGAAAAGATTGATTAGGGACGTTAAGTCTTTTTTTTTCTTTTCAAGAATGTCTCAAGAAGATGAGCATATAGAGGATAGCTCTCAAACCTTTAAGATGTATGAAACACCAAACCCAAAAGAAGACTAACGACAAAACCACTCCAAGGTACCGCATCATTTCATATCATTTGTTTTACAGTAAAATTCAAGTTAATACAAAACCCTTGACAGCTCAGTTGAAAAAATAACTCATTGTTGCTCATTGTTCCAAAAAGCAGCTCAGTAGCGGTAGCTTTGAATAGTAATAACAGAGTGTCTGCCTGTGCAGAACACGCTACAGATGTGCTGGGTCCCGAACTGAAGGAATGCGTGGGGGAAATTAAAAGCATAAACATCTGTCACCTCATTAGCCGGTCAGAAATGAAAAGCGGGAGGGGGAGGGAGGGGCCAGTGATTCTTCTCCATGGTGCTTCTATTGGAAGAGCTGTTGTATTATTGGGCGGACAACAAGTACAGACATTCATATGGTCAATAGTCACATTTATCTAAATTCTTGTTCCATAACTGACCTTAGCTGTAGTGAATAACTGCAGAAATATAAAACAGAATGATTCAGCTGTTGATTTATTAGCAAAACAACCATTTCAATGGTAAAAACCCAAAAATGGCAGAATATATTGAAAAATGGTCCCGCATAACACCACTGTTGGTAATTTTCTAAATGCAATCCCTGAAAGTTGAATATATACTCTTATATTTAATTGTAATTTTATTAACAACACAGTTATACCTAGTTAGCAGAAAGTGAAAGTCGTGATAAAGTGAATGTCAACAGAATATTATACCAGGATTACTGACAGACTGGATCCTCATTAGCACATTGTAATACACTAATTGATTTTCTCTTAGCTTTTTATGCTTTTTCATTATTATTGTGGATGCTCTTAATAGTCAAAGAAATTCCTGTCTGCAAAAAAATGCATCCCTTAGTATGACATTTTATGCTGTAGGATACATTATCACTAGATAATCAATGGATGTCATGATCGCAATTTCCAGTATCCAGTTCATGCCATGCCCCGCTAATGCAGATTATCTTCTATATATAGCTCTTGGACTATCCTGGGGGTTGCAGGTATTTGATCAGCATAATTTAGACAGATGTTTTAAAATCCTGTACAAAAAGCAAATATAAGCCACTTTGATCAAATGTATCAAATATATTTCCACAATGGCTTAGAAACAACATCAGCTAAGTGCCCTTTTAATATTTCCTGCTCTCTGAACTCCACAATTTAAGATGAAGATATCCTGATTTTGGATGTTTGGGGGTGAAAGATTATTATGGTATTTCTCCTCATTCCACTGTGACGGAAGGAAGCAGTAACTCCTGTGAAATGTAATGATGTGCATATAATGAACACTAATAGCATCAATCAGTTAGGAATGCCTATATTACCCCATAAAGAGGAGTGATTTGTGGGACTCTGGGAAATATGTATGTCTGTTAAAATGCCTGGTCAGCTCATCATCCCTTTTCATGCATGCTAAGTACCTTAAGACCTAGCGCCTGCCTATACATCATTACCTTAGGGGTAGAGTTCCATCTTTCTTAATTGTGCAAACAGATGTCTTTCCCCAAAGTTCTCCTCTTCCTTTCCAAAAAAGAAGACAACGAAGCCACACTGCAAAACTCCTAGAATTCTAGAATGAAAGTGAGATAAATAACCTTAAATCAAGCAAATATAATGCTTATTTTTCTATCATTTGCTTTTAACAATATATTTTTAGACATTTTTGCACTTGATTAAAGTTTTTTTTTACCTTTTTATAAGTGAAAATCTTCTTGTTTTGTTGGCAAATCTTGCCAGATAATTTAGCTTATTTTTAAGTGGTAAACTTTCTCTGGCAAGATTTGCCAATAGAATAAGACGATTTTCACTTATCAAGGTCAAAAAAGCTTTAATCAAGTGCAGAAATGTCTAAAAATATCTTTTTATAAGCAAATAATAGAAACAAATAAGCATATATTCACTTGATTTAAAGTTATTTATCTTACTTACATTCTAGAATTCTAGGATTTTTTGCAGTGCACACAAGGGATCATGCAGAGGATTTCAGTTGGGCTCAGTCAGCAAAGCAGCCTCTTTGATGTCAAAAAAATGATAGAACAGCTGGATGGATTCTGAGACAAAAGACTTGTGAAATTAGATGCTCTGACACTTGTGCACATCCTTGATCTAATACCAACTCACTAGTGTTCAGTGGCTGATTGTACTGGACCACATTGTCCAGTATGATGTTAGACAATGGTGGCGCAACATTAATGTGTGATATGTTATCTGTGAAAATCACTATAATTCTTAGCCTCAGCGTGTAGTTCAGATCAAGCTCTGACACTGACAGGCCTGAGTGACTCATGCTCAGCACTGATGTAATGGACCCTGGCACTGTTATTTTGTGCAAATCATGGATGTTTGATTTTTTATCACGACACTATTTCACAATATGCAACTGTACATTGTGTGAATATTCACCCCCCCATCCCTCTTTTCTCCATCCCTTTCTCCTTTCTCTCTCTCTCTCTCTCTCTCTCTCTCTCTCTCTCACTGCTGATGCTCTGCATTTCTCTTCCACAGATTGTCCAGCAGACGTGGCCTGCCTCGTGGCCACAGACCCCCCCAGTCTGAGTGGGTATCCGCTGGGTGGCTATGCCAGAGAGCACCAACCAGTGATTGCTGAACCAAATCCGCCCTGTCACAACAAAGAGCAAACAGTGTCTCTGCCAAGCAGCAGAAAGTGCTTCATGGGGGCTGCTTGCAGCACCACAGGACCAGGTCAGACCACAGTGCCGTACGAAACTGCGCAATTATCAATCGGTGTGTTGTGTGTTTCATTTTTTTTTTATGGCTGGGGTATTCTCAACTCATGCTTTCTACTGTTTGACTAATTAATGTCAGTTAAATGAGCTCCACTGTCTTTTTTGAAGGGTAATTATAGCATTTTACGACCCACTGCCCGTATGTCACCACCGAGTATAAATTAGGCAGTGTCTCCCTAATTGTCTCTAAGAACACTGGATAAAGTGTGTCAAGCTGTGGGAAATAATTGCACAGAATTCACTGGAAATCCACTTCATAAATTGGTTTATATAAAAAAAGATAAAGAGTCTAGAACTTCTATGACGTGCTAAAAGGCACTGTGTCTAAGTTGAAAGAGTGCCTACAAAATACAGTGCAATGAAGTGTCTCTGGATGTTGTTGCTCATATCCACCACTTTCACTCTTGTCTCTTTTCATCGTCAGCATTAGAGCAGTATGTCGACCCCCCGCCCCAACCCTTTGCCTTCGACATGTGAAGCAATACATAAAGTATGATCTGTCTTTTCCCACCCTTCATCTCATCCCGGGGCCTGGGATTGTAGTGATGCTGCGGGGTTTAACACGGCTGTGAGATCCCTGCGTCCAATTACAGTCTTGAAGCCAGACTTTTTTAGCTAATTTCCTGAAGGAAGCCTCAGACATCACCGCAGTCGCAGAGAGCTAATCTCTGCCCTCGACTCCCCCTCTAAACATTAATTAAAATGATTCCCAGGTCAGCCTTCTGCGCCGCTGCGCTATCAAAGGCTCTCATCGTTCTCACTAGTATAGAAAGAGGAAATTCGAAGAATAGAAACTTCTATCACAACCACTGCTCTGAGGTCTTTCTTGCTGTATGAGCGTTTAAGTGTGTGAAATACCTGGGACTGTTTTCCTCTTCGGCACGGTTTTAAAGAAATGATTGCCCCCAGGCTGTAAATAGGTAATAAGGTTTGTGGCAGTGCATTTCTGCAGTAACTGGCAGAGCAGGTCACCACTGGATCACCACTGGCAGGTGACAACTGGAAGGTGAAGGGTTAGATTTTCTGGGAGCAGTACATGAGAGGCTATGAGCTTACTGGCATGACCTGATTGACGTACCGTAAAATGCCAGCTGACGTAGCATAACAATGATATATCACAGGTCCTTAGATAGATAGATAGATAGATAGATAGATACTTTATTGATCCCCAGGGGAAATTCAAGGTCTCAGTAGCATACAAACAACACACACACATTCACTAACAGCAGAAAAAGTCATTAAAAGTATATAATATAAAAACACAACTAAGCAATAAGGACAGTATAAGATAAAGTATATACTAAAATACAAATTATACTAACCGACACTTAATCTAAATTAATTCTAAAAACAGTATCCACATAGTGATGATTAATCAATCAAGAGGCGCTTGCAATGACTGAGGCAGGGACTGAGCCTGTGATTCTCTGTGCATAGTAAGGTAAGGTAAGGTGCTCTGTGTGAATGAGTGTCATGGTGATAGTGCAATGGTGATAGTGGTCATGGCCACACCATGGTATGGTATTTTTTCCCAGTCCTTTATTCATGAAGGACCCCTATCCCCACCCCCCCACCCCCATTCCCCAAAAAAAGTTAGGATGGATGGTGTGTAAAATTAAAATAACAGGATGTAATCATCTGTAAATCTTGTATATATTTAGTTGCAAAAAGGACATGACATATAAATAGTTGAAAATAGTTGAAACTGACAAGTATGATTGATTTCATGGAAAATATAAGCTCATTTTGAATTTGAGGCCAAAAAAGTTGGGACAGGGGAAACAGAAGGCTGGAAAAATTGTGTAATGCTCAAGAAAGCACAAGGAGGAGCATTTCACAACTAATTAGGTTGACTGGTACCATGATTGGGTATAAAAAAGAGCAAATAATGTAATTACCGGTAAGCATTCAAAGCATCATGGTTTTAAGCATTTATAGTAGTATTAACAAGATATGAGGAACAAATGTAATGTATTGACTTAACAAATGCCCGGGGGGAGGGGAGGGGAGGGGGAGTTATATCCATCTGCTTTCAATAAAGGATGGATTTGTCCATTATTGGGCACTTATCTTTATGAATAGTGATAGATGTAATATGTATCTGCACAGCTGCATCAGCTCTGTCTGTGTGTGTGTGTGTGTGTGTGTGTGTGTGTGTGTGTGACTTTGGAGATTTGAAACACTTCTGGTCTCACTCACCTGATCCACGGTGCATTTCCCGTAATTTGAGGCCCATTTCCAGCACCAGCTGTTTGACTATGATCATGTCAAGTGTGTGAGGTGGAGGTGTGTGCCATCCTACTGCTCACTCTCCACTCAGAGCTCGCTCAGTCCACCCACACCCTTCCAGCCGGCGCTGAGACGTCCACGTGCCGCCCTGGCCAATCAATTGTCGAAAATGTCACGAGGACTTTTAGACGCAGATCTAGCGGCAGAACTCTCTTCCTCTTTCTCTCTCTTCCTCTCCCCGCCTGTCGACTTCTCGAGCGCTCTCTTGGTTCTCCTCCCCCCAGCAGTATGGCGATGGTGGCGATACAGCTGAAGAGTGGAAGTCTTGGTGAAGCAGTGAGAGTGGACCTGTCACCTAGGCCATCTCCTCCTTCACTATACAAGCATGGGTGTGTGCAATAGGGCTTTGCAATAGGGAGAAAAGTTGGGGAAAGCTAATGTTATAGCTGAGTGAACTTTCTATCAGGTAGGAGGGAGAAAGCTGTTTCATTTTCCCCATGCTGAAAAATTCACATGCTGGCTGCGAAAATAGAAGCAATTTGCTGTCCCTCAAATGGGACCCACACATAATCTCATTAATGAGAGCATTAAGGATGCAGCCTTGACTAAATGCAATAATTAGAGGGAAATGTCACCGGAGAGCATAATTTGAAAAAATTACTTTGCATAAAATGTACCAATGCTTATTGTCTTTTCCCCCCTCTACACAAATCTGACGAGAACAATATTTATTAACAGGTCTGTCCTTGGTGTTTCTGCGAATTAAAAAAGGGGAAAAAATCCTGATTATTGGTTATGGGATTTGTAGCCTGCAGTCTATGTTTCACCAACTAATTTTAGTTTCCATATTAGTATTTCATATTCGTCTGGGTTGCACAGAAACCACTGGGAGCTCTTAATTACTCTCTGGCAGCACTAGAGACACAACATGCATCGACCATTGGACTGCGAGAGCAATGTTTATCACCCTCTTGATTGTCTTGTTTGAATCTGATCCCTTTAAAGATTTCTGGAGGATGCATGTCTTCCCTGTGAAGCTCTTTGACTGAATAGGAAACTCCAGATACTGATGGTCTCCAGGCTCTGCCTTGACTGATTGAATTCTGTTTATCTTATGATGTGCATTTAAGCCAAAACAGTAACACTGACACTGCTCCAGAGGAATGGAGAGGGGATTGAATTAAACTATGTCTAGAATTGCTATCCCTGTTGAGTTTTGCAATGGAGTGAAGTTAAGAATGAGAACACTTGAAAACAAATATGCCTCTCCTCCCATCCCAGTATAGAAATGACTGAGTTCTACAGACACTGACTGAGAGTTAGCGAATTCAAACAGTCTGCGAGCAATGTAACTACCTGATGATAGGTTTCTGTTAAAAAGTTGGTGAATTACTAATTATGTTGGTAAAAGAGAACCCATTTTATTTTGTGGGGGTGAGGTATTTTTGTATGAATTTGCATTTTATATTGAAGTGCTCACTTTGGGGAGAAACAGTGAAATAGCTCTATTAAAACTTGCTAATGCATGTTTTGTAAAAAAAATAAAAATAATGGAACCCCATACATCGATAACACACTGAAGTGATGTAACACAGGGTGTATTGTGTTCAATAACCTCTTCTAATCTCTAACCTCTTCTCCTCTTCTAATCCCCTCACCCAACTCCTGCCACATCTACACCCCTCTTCCTCATGTCATTTATCTTCTGCGGCACATTAATCCAACTCATCATGGGCACAGAATTCCTGTTTAACAAATAGAAACAAATAAAGGTCACATTTACCTCTCACTAAACATGCAAATCCAAATGCATCCAGGCTTTTAATGTTTTAATTCACCCGGAGAAGCAGCTAGCTTCTAGCTGAGTGAGAAAGGAAATAATTACAGCAAGGTTGAAGTTAATGTGCTCCCCTGAAAGTTTTAATTCAAAATATAATTCAACTACACTTTTTTCAGGTGAAAATGGCTGCAAAACATAAACTAATCCATATCTCTGAGGCAATGTGCTGTGACACAGATGATTGAAGTTGTCCCCTAGTTATTCTGAACTGGGAGTGGAATCTCAAATAGAAGATACTGTCTCAGGGCTCCATTAGCGTGCTACACTGAGTAGTATTTGTCGCAGTCAGACTGAAACTTAATTAGCTTTTTTTTCTTCTTTTTTCTCCAGAATACAATGGGGCTGTAACTGTAAACCAAGCATTAAAATGCAGGCTCATGATGCAATTGTTTACGCGAACAGGAAAGTTGGAGCCCCGTGTTTTATTGCTCCAGTTTGCTGGGTAATTTTCCTCATATTTCTATGTCCATGGAACGAGACATTAACAGGAAACCTAGAGGAGCAAAAGTCCAACAGATTGCCTTAACTGTAGGATACAATTTCAGGTTCAAAGCAGGGGGGCACTGCTGATGGATTGGTTCAGTGAACTGCACAATTCCAGACGACTTGGAAGAATTGCAATCTCTGCCTTGCCAAGAGCCTCACTGCATCACCTAAGGAATCCCAAAAACCTTATCAAAGATGAGACGAATCATGACCAGTTTGGGAAGATATCCGTTAATAGATGGTCATGAAGGAAAATTAGGATTTATTGCATACATTTAAAATGTGATGAAGGGATTTCCACAGAACTGAATAAGTAGCCAAGGATGCAAATACATATATTTGTGTGTAACAGCAATAAGGGTAAAACGGATGTGGGCATTGCACACTGTATTGCAGGAATGGCTGTTGCTTTACACCTTGCCCCTTTTGCAATGCTTGCTCTTCTGCAATATTATAAGTAGTTAGATTATCAGATAAGCATAGATGGGAAATACTGTGAGAGAACAACAAATAATCTGTATCTTGTGTCAGGAGTATTAAAAATAAAGACCTGATTTTGTGTGGGAAGTACCTGTGAGATATCAGGTGACACCGGGATGATGTAAACTACTAGGCTAGGGTAGCCATGGCTTAATTGTAATCAGCAATTTCCCTGCAAAAAAACACTGACTCACTAATGGCATTTTAAGGTACCCTCACCTGGTTAAAGACTGCCATAACTGAAGGGCGAAAGAGAACTCAAATCCCAGAGGGGCCACAGCAAGACCAGCGAGAGACTGAGAAAAAGACTAAACTGGAGAGTGGTTTATCTGACCTGACAGATAGGGCCTGTCATTATTCAGGCTTATGGGACTTAGCTCTGTTTGGACGTCCCTAATAAATTGCCAATGTGAGATTGGTGGATGGAGAGGAGGATTACAAGGTGAAAGAGGTTAACAAAGACCTTTTCTTTGCTAGAAGCTAGGTTCAAATGATCAGTCTTTCCAGAGTTAAGAGTATAGTATTTTTTCCTCTAGTTTTGGCGCAATACGGAAATAGAAAGAGGAAGCCCGAGGAACATCTACATATTGATGTACATTATAAATATCAGAGGACTTTTGACCCCTGGATCGGGGTAGAATTAATTTGAATGGACAAAGGCTGGTTCTGCGAGGCAGGGGCTGTCAGATGGCTTCAAACCTCCTCCCTGTAATGACAATGAACCAGGATGAGCCCGACATTATTTGGCTTTGTGTTGCATGGTTAAGCAGTTGGCCTGTGGGCTGTAAGACAGCACGGCTCTCCTCCATGGCCCCTGGAGAGGTTGCCGGGGCCTGCTTGGCCCATATGGGTGCCACAGTTCAGAGAATAAATTGTACGGCTGTCAGGGGACTCTCAATAGAAGAAAAAAATACATATTTTTTTACAATGGCGGAGGACAAATGTGTTTGGAAATCACTGGAGAATGTAATGGCTAAAAAAGAGGAAAGTGTTTATTGTTAGACAGAGTCAATGAAAAACTGCAAATAACGTCTAAAATATTTACTCTTTTCATGAGGTTCACTTCTAACCCTGTTTTTTTAACTAGAGAAAATAGCTTCTTTGTAACAACTGTTGAAGCGGTATTAAAGCCTTACATATTTGAAAGTTACTGTAAATGAATAGAGAATTAAAGATGAAAACAGCAAAGAAAAACATTTCACACCATATAACCATGAATCCCTGTGGTGTTTAAAATTAAACATTTCTGTGAAACTTTTTCTTATTTGTTCTCAAAGTCTTCCAAAATATATTTTGCTACGTGATTATGTGATATATTTTTTTCTTTTTTTTTTCTTATTTGAATGATGCACTGTTATCCTGACTGATAAAAGATGATGAGGCTGATTTCATTGGTAGAAATCTCATTTCACTAATGGCACATGCACAAATGAAGAAGAACCTTAAGAGACACCAGCTTATTCCCAGAAAGGGCTCCATAACCTCAACCCCACCTTTATAGTGCAAGTAAGAAAAGAGCCCAGAAGGAGCTTCTCAAACAACAAGGCGCATTGACACTGTATTGTGATGTGAAGTGAAGTGATAGGAGGCAACATGATGTGACACCGGACAAGGGCAAATACAGCTGGATGTTCTCAGGGCCATTTGGGTTAAATGACAGGATATTTTCTTGCCACTGTCATTGTGATGAGGAGAGGACGAGGCAGCGGCTCTATGTCCTCTCATGCTATCATTTCTCCATCCCTAGGAGCTCATGGGCTTGTGTCAAAGGGACATTGCTCAAAGCTTGTCCCTAGCAAGTCTCCTTCATAAGTTCCCCCTTATCTTCCCCTCATCTTGCAGATTGAACTCTATAAAGCTTGTGATTCGTTGAAAATGAAATGAAAACAGATAATTGGGACATGTAGCTATAGAACCAATGCAATTAACCGTAGCATGATTAATGAAGATTTAATACAGTGAGCTCTCTTTTCTGCATATTGTATAGCATTACATGATGCCATATTAAACACATCACCCTAACACTAACCATGATTACATCCTAGATGCAACATTTTGTACACTGTAGTTGCAATAAATTACAATACCCAACTGTTAATTACATGATAACTAATGCTATTTAAAAAAAAACTGCCTAACTTTCTTTCTGAGAAATACTGCATGCATGTCCTTTAGTTCATTTCTTATTCAATACAAGATATAATATAAATGCATAATATGTTCAAAACACGGAGTAGCACTGAACTGTAGATTTTGCATTCTGCTGCCATCAATCAAACCAGGAAAGCAGGCTAAGTATGAAGCCTCAAGGCCAAAATGCTGCCCATGTTGTCTGGAACAGGTTGTGGAGAAAGAGAGACAGCCAGAAAGGAGACACATAAGACCTAGGCCCCTTTAGCCTGGAAAGTCAGGTCTGGAGACCTTGAGATGTGTGGGCAGCTGAGACAATGCATCCAAGGACCTAATGTCTTTTCCATTCAGAGCGTGGACTCCCTGACGGGGAAAACTGACCTTTAAAAAGATCCATTATTTCTGAGATCGTAGTGCTTACAGAGAAAGGGAGGAGACAGGAGAAGGGCGGAGAGAAGGAAGAAAAATGAAACAACAAAAATAAAATATAAACCTCACTAAAGTATTATTTTTTTTATTTTCGCCTTGATCAGTGGAGAATACCAAGGGTAAAAAAAAAAAGAGCATTTCAGATAGTTTTCTTTATGACTCCTGACAGAGTTTGTTGCACCCATGAGGCCTCAGAACAATGGAAGGCTGTAACTTGACATCAAATAAATGGATGGACACAAAGTCAACAGTGTGCACTGCTCTGCGACTACCAGACTTCACTTGTTATAACCCACATACTCTTTTATTAATGATTTATTCCAGTTTTCCAGTCGGTGGAGAAGCAGAGGGGGTTGAGAGAGTGCACTGTCTGGATATCCACTGTCCATGATAAAAGTTGTTTGGTGTTTTGGTTGCCAAGCAGTTTAATGCGATTTTTACTTGAAGGCAGACAACGCTCAATAAATATGGTGTTCCGTGCCCAAAGATGTAGCATCTAACTTTTGATGGAGTTTATATGCTGTAGAGTTAAACAAACACACTTCCACAGGTAACCTACGTGGTGAAGCTATGGAAATCAAATTAAAGATCACTCATGCCGTTATTACATCTATATGACAGACTTCTGTATTGCTAGGTCTGTCATCCATCTTGTTAATAGAAAGCTGGTGGCCTAATTATGCAGCTAATGTATTTAGACAGTTTGTAACATCTGCTTGCCATTAGTATGAGTAAATAAACGATTTGATTAGACAACATACTTTAGTTCCACATGATGTCTGGGCCCTCCATGAACATCAGTTGTGTTATCTATTGCATCCCTAGCCTTCTCTTTTAACAAATGAGACTCCTGTGATGTGTTGACTGCGCACAGTTCAGCTCCATGCAAACTTGCTCTGCTTTTAAAGTGAGTGAGCAGGAGAGAGAGAGAGAGAGAGAGAGAGAGAGAGAGAGTCTATGGTAGAACTGGGAGCCTGTCACAAAATGTCTTTTTTTGGATGCAGCTACATTGCATAATACTAATAAACTCGGTCAAGGAGGCTATTGGTCTGTGTGCAGGACTATTGGCTACAAAAACAAGCTCTTTCAGTTTTTCTGATCCTTGTGATGTGGGCAGCAGATCATGGTTTCATTGGAGATTGTCTGTGCCGTGGCGAATGAGACAAGGTACTCAGGTTTTGTGTGATATCTCTGCGCCCAAGTAGCAGTGCTAATCCTGTGCTTTGCCCTAATATAGTTCCAAGTCAATATCTGCCAAGGAAATCGCCTCCTCTTAATCTGCATTGCTATTTGTACTCGTGGTAAATACGCAGGCCACAAGAAATAATTAGAGATCTTTTTTTTTGCCTCACCTTTACTTACGATACACTATCTGGTGACGAAGGATTCCATTCACTATGCTAAGCTAAGCTAGCGGTGGCGCCGTCGGACTAAGACAATGCATGCATGGAGACAAAACTAATTTTGCCCACTTATCTAACTCTAGGGGAGACGAAATAACCCAATATCATAAAATGGTGGCGTGTTCCTTTAAACTCTGCACCTCTGACCAGACGTTTCAGATCGCCAAGATAGGACCCTTAAACTCTGCAGTGGAACACCTATATGTCTGTAATGGTAGGGAATGCGTTTCATTATGGACGTTCTCACCCTTAGAGTGCCATTGGAATTTCTGGAATGTTGTGTCGATGTCATCATGATATGAATTAATGCAGTGGTGAAGCAACCTCTTATGTCAAATGAGTAACATTATAACAGGGGGAATCATAGTGATGCAGTGGGAGATAAGAGATATTTAGATTATCGGACAGTCTAGGTTGGTAGAGAAGACCAATTAGACTCTGATATCTGATATCTGCACCTAATTACGCAAATTCTGCCACCATAATATGTTTAATTGCCCCTCCTCCCACACACACACAAACATCATCCTATGTAGCGTAGCAGTATAACAACAACTAGTTTTCAACTATCAACATAGTCAAACAACTGGAGGAACTAGACCAATGTTTTCTAACACTAAACCAACTTCTTAACACACAGTGCACAGTTTATCTGAAATCTACAATAAAAGTTCACATTTTTCTAATCAGAGTTTTGCTTACTCATTGGAGATTCCCATAGGACTCAATGGACTAGTTGACTCGCATAGCTCGTGCTATGTGGCCTTGGTGGAGGTCTGCACTCTCTGAGTGCCCTTCTAGTTCTAGATAAAAAGAGACACATGTACTGCAGAGCAAAACAGCAGTGCTCTTTCACCCATGAAGTGCTATATGGTCTCCCCCTCAGTCTTTGAGCAACCCACACTTTTTGTTGACTACAGTCTTTGGACCCACATTGTGCAGTTTTTATGCATTAATTACTGTTCTTATTCCCAGTTTGACAGAGACTGTAGTTGTCAGTGTTAGTGTCAGTGTTAGTCAGGCATGAGGTGTATATAATAAAGTCATTGCAAGAGCTTTATATTGTATACAGTATAACAATATATGTTACAAAATAAATGCAATTAAGTTTGCCTCATCTTATGATGGCTTTGCCATCAAAGCATTATGATTAATGAGATAAAAAAAAAATATGACATTGTTTTTGAAAAGACCTCATTAAGGGGGCATTTGTCAGTTTATAATCTACTCTTACCCTTTAAGTCTACTGTAAAGAGGATTACCACAAGTTTAAACATTTGATTTATTAACATGCAACCTATCTTAAGTGAGTGATGGATCATTAAGTCACTTAAATCTACTAAATGCTTGATTAAGTCTGAGAGTGATATTACTGAAAACAACCTTCACACACATCAACTGGAGAGGGGGGAGGAAAGCACTAAAAAACTACTGCAGGGGCCAGTGGGCCAAATTACAACGCTCACAGTTAATAGCTGTGGCAAATGACCAATATGTCAGATTCATGAATTGTAAGTACTGCCACAGACACACAAACCAGTGAATGTGGTATTAGCATGTTTTCCAGCCTCCACCCAAAGCCCACGTCATTATGTGACAGTCACACACTATGTCAAATGAAAAGCAATCAGAGTCCAACCTCGGAAGTGGGGAATTGATTAGTCCCAAGGACACGGTGGATGTGAACAAACAAGTTGGATTAAGCAAGAACCGCATTAGATGGAGTCGGAAAATAAATTACAGAATAAATACAATGCAAAACTTCTACACACAGGACAGATAATTCAGCCATGTAATGGGACAATAATTCCAACACTTTTGATGGATCATGAATGCCCTATACCAATATTACCCTTTCACCCTACCACTTCACCATTCTCCATTTTTGCATTGTCTTGTGTAATGGTAGGGTGTCTAATTTTTTTGGAAGTGTAGTGTGACCCCTCCAAATTTCCCTCCAAATGGAGCACTTTCAGATTCTGGAGTAGAAGAAGTCTCTCAGAAAGCTTAGCAAACTGAGGCCGGTAAAGGAACATGACTACCTATGCAGGGAAGGAAACCCAAAAGCGTTGGTACTGTATGTCTTCACAATAATCATGTCAAATTCAAAGTAATATTAATGTAAATTATCATTTAAATTCAAATACTTTACAGTAAGGGTACATGAATTATCATGTATTCATGATTTATTACTTCATTCCTTAATATCTCATGAATCATCAGAAACTGACATGAGTTCATAGTCTGTCATTTGTGAAATCATACATCATACAACACAAAAACTAAAGCATTAGACACATCATGATGATTTATTTTTTCTGCCAGACATATGGTCAGCACTACTTAAATTCTGATTTGAACACAACTTGTGCAGTTCTCTAAACACATGCCATTATTCACAGCTTTAGTTGAGGGGCCACTGAGTTGAGGGGGATGAACTCATGAGTAATTAACCTTAAATTCATGTAATCATAATAATCATGCTTAAGAAATCATAAATCATAATGATGTGCCCACCATACCTAATGCTTTAGTTGTTCATGCATGAGGTCATGAATGAGAGACTATGAACTCATGTAAATTCCTGATGATTCTTAAGGTATAAAAGAATGAAGTAATGCATAAATCATGAATTAATTAATGCATGAATTCATGATAATTCATATACCCTTATTGTAAAGTGTTACCAGAATCTCTATCTGCAGCCTCGGGACTACACTGATATAGCTAACGTACACTGGAGAGAGAGAAACCTTCTCTCCAGTGTATTCTGATGTGACTTTGTGTTGCACTAGACAGTGTATGTGTTGTTCTGAGTTGCAGAATTGAATGCTGAACGTGTGTTTGATTCACTGCTATGCTATACTATGCATACACTACTTTACTTGAAAGCTCTCTACACAGGGAATACACATTATAAGCAGAACTTATACAGTTGTAAGTGAGTGCTGAAATATTTTGACAGCTTAGGTAATTTGTTAAGTGTAAGTGGTATAGTTAAGATGGAAGGGAGAAATAAAGTCATGCTTGTGTGTCACTTCAAGGTTACTTCATCAGGTGTATCATGTCAAGTAAAAACCCAGGCCCAAATACGGTTATGATGAAAATGAAAACACCAAACTGAGATATAATGCATAATTTACTGAGCAATATGCTGGAGATGCCAGAAAGAGTTCAATCATGCGGTCTCCAAAGTAAGCAATTCATAAGTCCACTTAATACATGAAAAACAGTAGCAGTGTATCCACAAACAATATGAATCCACCTGGACATAAGCACGTCCCCTACACATAACAATATGAATCCACCTATAGACATAAGCAAGTCCGCTGCCCTACACATAACAATATGAATCCACCTATAGACATACTGTAAGCAAGTCCCCTACACATAACAAAACAATACAGTTCCAAGGTCCTTGAAAAGCAATAAACAAACTGTGAAATGTAAATAGTTTAAAAATATTGCCTGTCTATATGTTTTTTTCCCCTCTGTTTGTCTGTCAGTTCCAACCCTGTCTGTATATATTTTTTTAAATGAAGTAAACCTGCACTAAAACGGTTCCCATTTTGACAAATCACATCAAAGCACTTCAGTGACTCATATGTTTTCCCCCTTTTTTCTCTTTTCTTTTTTCCCCTTTTATCAAGTGAAAAGCCCTTTGTCTCTCGCCACAACAAAAGAAATAACAAAAGGTATGTGACACCAGGAATAATAACAAATAAAAAAAGAGGAGCCTTTATGACGGAATGGAAAAAGAAATAAGAGTTCCACAGAGAGCTTTAGCAGAAACTTAAACGAGATGAGAGGGTGACGCAGGAGACTTATCCAGAACTACCCGGCAGTGGAGTTTCACTTCATGGAGGAGGCGACAGACGTGTACAACAGAACTGCAGAAGTGGAGGTGCTGTGGGAGAAGAAGAGGAACTTTTTAAGTACTGCCCCTGGGTTGATGTTAATGCTGATCACAGTCCACCCAAAGGTCTTAAATTTGGCTAGTTATGATCAAATTCTGAACACGATACAAGCAGTGGTCTTAAATATGGCTAGTTATAATCAAATTCTGAACACAGTCCAAGCAGTGGTCTTAAATATGGCTAGTTAAAATCAAATTCTGAACAAAGTAGGAGCAGACTTGACATAGAAAAAGCAAATAGAGTCGTTATGTAGGAACACCGGAGATTGATGGGTAAAAAAAAACATGTTAGGGATGAGTTTAGCCTGGGTGACACCTACTCTATTTCTCAGCTTACACACATTTCACTCCGATAATGTTGGTTGTTTATTATTATTATTATTATTATTATTATTATTATTATTATTATTAGTAGTAGTAGTAGTAGTAGTAATAGTAGTAGTAGTAGTAGTAGTAGTATAGTAGTAGTAGTAGTAGTAGTAGTAGTAGTAGTAGTATAGTAGTAGTAGTAGTAGTAGTAGTAGTAGTAGTAGTAGCAGTAGCAGTAGCATCAGTCTTTATAATGACACCCAGTTCTCTTGAAAAATGTGCCTTTCCAATAAAATACAGCTTGTCTCTATCACTGAGGGTGGGTGAATGACTATATTACTTCACGATTTGATGTATTCAATCCTTGCGTACCATATATAGCAAAACATTGTCTATTATATTCACCTGTGTTTTCTGGTGGGACTCTGTGGCAAATAGGGTTTCTAGTGTGCTGTTTGTGGATGTGCTATAATAGTTCACACCTCTTGCTTGACAGCTCAACCGTATCCGTATGCAAATATCCTACTTATAGATAATGTTATGCTGTCTTTATGCTACCTAATGACGCTCTGTAGAAGGACATACTGGCTCTAGTCCCTGTGTTTCCTGTATCTATTTCCGTACAACGCATGTAAATTTTTAAACCCCTCTGACCTCTTCCTATGTGGCCTTTACCTTTGACACTCATCTGGCTGCCTCTTGTCCCCGTTGCCAGTAGAGAGTGCAGGATAGTGTATGTTCCCTCCACAAACCCTGCATTGAAAAGGATCTCTGTACGATCGTTTGGAGGTGGTTTAGTTCATGACCCAGGCCATAGATTTGTTGAATGTGCTTCCTATCTTGACTTAATTACTGGAGAATTTGGAACATGCTCAGGCTAGGTACAATGTTACAAATGTACACCAAAATAGTTATCTATTATGAACCTTGTTTAGGAAACTCAATTGGCACTAAGAAAAAGCATTAAAGGACAACTCTGGTACAAGAACAACCTAGGGTCTATTCTTGGATTATAACGAGTGCAAACTTTCATTGGGGACCAAAATGTTAATCGGTGCAGACCAGAATATGCATTTACAACTAGATAGGAAATGACCAGAATCTAAACACACCAGATTTCAGTGTCAGATGGGATTATTATGCCTGATGAGACAGTATGGCTTTGTGTTATTTTTCTTGGTTGGCATGTTCAGTGTGATGTGTGTTAAGGGACGTAGTCCTCTTGTAATCCGCCTTGCTTTCTGGTGGCTTCACTGTCTTGATGATCGTCACATTGCTGAGTTCTTCCTATTTACGTTTACAGCGTGAGCTCGCGGCCTGCTGGAGTCTATTCATCTGTCCACCCAGTGTTGTGCCAGTTCACAGCTTTTCTGAACTAGTTCAAGTTCAGTTCATACATGCTCAAAGTGAACAGTTCACGTTCAAAGTTCACAATTTTAATTCTGAACTAGTTCAAAGTTCAGTTCATTTTACTTTTTTCGTGAGATATTCAAATAAATACTTTTTTTCACACTACGAGCTAGAAATCACTATACGTTCTTTGAAGCTGCTCATTGTAGACATTTGCTCATGACACTGCAATTGTGGGTTTCTTACCAGGTGATGAAACTTACTTGCAGCAGTAGCCTACAGACAAGGTAGACCAGTTCTAATAGTGCAATGAAATCCAGCCCTCCGTGCTCTCGTCGTTGCCTGCTACGCGGCGTTGCTATGCCTACCCCGCTCTGCTGCAATTCATCACGGGTAACGTTGTGCAGAAGCCAGTATGCTATTCAACTATTCTCAGCCGGACACTACGTTGCCCGCAATGCATTGTGCACACAATGTCAAAACCATTTCTGTCTGGTGATACATGATTTAAGCGGCACCAACGAGAATACAGGAGGGAGGAACTTTCTCTCGTTGCGTTTCAAAAGAGAAAACAGATGTCACTCAGTTTTCAATGGAAAACAAATTCCAACGTTCATTTACAGTGATGTTTGTATCGAGGGAGTGCGGCGACTACTCGGATTCCCACCGCCTGAGTTCTGCGAGCACTCGGGGATTCCCACCTCCTGCGTCATTGGCCACGCCCACTTGGGGAAACCCTTAGGCCTACTCCGTTGCACCGGGAGCCGTGGCTTACAGACTTTTAAAGGGACATTTGGACATTAAAGGGATACTTGGACATTAGGGGGGGAATTAAACTAGCTGAGCTTAACTGTGTACTGCATTCTTGAATAATATGTGCATTGTTTGTTATTGTATTCATGTGTGCTTGTAGTGTTAGTTTTATCTGTGATAGTAAAAATAAATGTAATATTTTAAAAAGAGGAATACTCGGTTCATTAGTGCTTCCTGGGATCATTGACGTGTTGGGTGTTTCCTGATACTTATCTATTTGCCGTAGTTTTGGCAGGATCCCAGCAACATGAATGAATCGAGTAATCCGACGCAGGGTAATGAACAGGCACATAGTAGCACAGCTCCACCAGTGTCCTCACTCTTTATGCCTTGGGTTTTTAGTGCGTCCTGGGTCCCGAGGTTCTCTGGTGAGCGCCAGAAGTTTGACGAATAGCAGGCCCAGATGAACGCCATGCTACGGGCCCAGCCCCTGAATGCCCAACAACAAGTGGACTTCATTATGAGCACACTGGACGGAGAAGTTCGACGAGAAGCAGCCTTACTACCAAATGCAGATCGAGCCAATGGTGACAAACTCCTCGAGGCATTAAAAAAGATCTTTGGAGATACAACAAACACGGCACAACGGCGAGCAGAGTTCTATAAATGTCACCAGGGGGCGCAGGAGAGTGCCCGCATGTTTAGTCTCCGATTGCGAGAATGTTATGCCAGATGGATGGCTGTCGACCGTGATGCAGCTGGGGACGAGAATCCCCTTCTACGTGACCAACTGGTGCTTGGCCTCAAGACGGGACCAGTACGTCAAGAGCTGCAACGCTTACTACGTCGAGATGGTTGCCTGACGTTCCAGGAAGTCTTGAAAGAAGCACGCATTTTGGAGAGTGAGCTTGACAGCCCCCATGCTGAAGCACAGTCCCAGGCTATCCGCACCCAGGGCGCAGCAGGCGTACGGGGTGAACGCACTAGACCTCCAAGAACTGCGAGAGAGCCTAAAAGCGGAGTTGCAGGCAGAACTAAGCGGTCAAATGAAGATCAGATCAGCAGCCAGATCGTAGAAAACCTGCGGAGCCATCCCCCCTTTACTGCACCTGCTGCCAGCCAGGCGTCAACCTCTAGGCCACCATATCCTCCTGGTCCAGCGCCATTCCAATGCCCAGTAGGTTCACAGCGATCATACCAGTGGGACCCACAGGGTAGACCTATCTGCTTGGATTGTAGCGACGCAGGCCACATACAGCGCTATTGTCCCAAGAGGAGGCAGCCAAAGGGTTTTAAGCGACCCCCGTCACAGATGGAGGGTTGGCGGGGGTGAAAATGACAGACGGAGGCCCATCCACAAAGCCCGCTTTAGTAGGCCCTTGTCCTGGTGTGGAAATAGAAGTTAATGGAAAGAAAGTGAAGTGCCTGTTGGATACCGGCTCCCAAGTAACGCTATTTAGCGAATCCCTGTTTAAGACCCAACTACAAGAGACGGTCCTCAGTTCGGTGGAAGACTCCAACTGGCTAACCCTGAAGGCAGCAAACGGGCTACAGATTCCATACATTGGCTACGCGGTGAGGTAGGGGGAGTGAGTGTTCCAAAGAAGGGGGTGATTATTGTTGAAGACCAGTGTCTGGGCACCGACAAAGCAGTCCTTGGCATGAATGTCATCACCGAGTGCTGGAACGAGATAATGCAGGGAATCCATCCAGGCGTGATGGCTTTTCGAGCATCAGTGGAGCCAGAAGCTGGGACACTTTGGGACAAAGCCTTTGCGGTGTGCCGTCGGATCCAGCAGAAGGGGCTTGCCACTTGGGTTCAGGGCGTCGCTAAATTGACCAGACAGCCCTCTGTGGTAATTCCGCCCCAGTCCGAGATGGTTCTCTGGTGTAAAGTAAGTGAGGAGGTGCCCAGGGATGGAGACACCGTGCTAATAGAGCCTCTGACGGAGGAGGAGTCAAGCTGGCGAGCTGCACGTACCATTGCAATAATCAAAGACGGCCATCTACCGGTGAGGCTTTGCAACCCGAATCCATTCTCCGTCGAGGTTCCACAGTGCAGACCACTGGTTGATGTGACCCCCCTCTCACCTGAAGACATCGCGGGACAGAAGGAGTTAACATTGACACCTGTCTGCCCTGGGGCAGTGGAAGTAGCAGTCAGCAGCGTCCAGACAGACCCAGCCTCCTTACCACCGGATCTAGAGCAACAAGGCAATCACCTTGACTCTGAACAACGCCAACATCTGCACGAGTTGCTGATGAAGCGGCGGGCAGCCTTTGCCGAGCATGACGAGGATTTTGGAAAGACGAATGCTGTGAAGCATCGGATTCCAACAGGTACTGCACCTCCGAGTCGTGAACGATACCGACCAGTCCCGCCTTCACTTTACCCCGAGCTTAAGAGCCTGCTGAAGAACATGCTTGACGGGGGCGTCATCCGAGAGAGCGCTAGCCCATGGGCGGCTCCTATTGTACTCGTGAAGAAGAAGGATGGGTCCTGGCGGTTCTGTGCAGACTACCGTAAGCTGAATTCAGTTACACACAAGGATGCCTATCCCCTCCCCCGCATCGAGGAGTCACTGACGAGTCTAAAAAGGGCACAATGGTACTCCACGCTGGACTTGGCCAGTGGCTACTGGCAGGTGGAGGTGGACGAAGCTGACTGGGAAAAGACTGCATTCACGACCCCCCTTGGACTTTACGAGTTCGACCGCATGCCATTTGAGTTATGCAATGCCCCCGCGACCTTTCAACGGCTCATGCAACGTTGCCTGGGGGAGTCGTTGAACGAGTCTCTCCTGGTGTACCTGGATGATGTCATTGTGTACTCTGACAGCTTTCAGCGGCATCTCCAAGACCTGGACAGTGTGTTCGAACGACTTCACCGGCACGGCTTAAAGCTCCAACCCAGGAAGTGCAGTCTGTTCCAGAAACAGGTGACCTACCTGGGACATATTGTGAGTTCTGCAGGCTTTGCCACCGACCCCGCTAAAACAGCCATCATCCAGTCATGGCCAACGCCGCAGACCATAAGACAGGTGCGCTCTTTCCTTGGGCTAGTTGGATACTACCGTCGCTACATCTCCTCGTTTGCCAAGATTGCTGCGCCACTTCACGGGTTGCTACGAGGCACTGCTACCATCTCAAAGACGGCCCCCATAGCTTGGACATCCGAGTGTGAGCAGGCATTCCAAAGACTGAAGGAAGCATTGGTGAGTCCGCCCATCCTGGCCTACGCTGACTTCCGCCAGCCATTCCGCCAGTACACGGATCCAAGTCTAGACGGGTTGGGAGCAGTGCTGGCCCAGCTTCAAGACCAAGGTCAAGAACGTATAATTGCTTACGCTAGTCGGAGCCTTCAACCAACTGAGAGGAATGACCACAACTATAGTTCTTTTAAGTTGGTCTTCACCGATAATAACCCACTAGTTCATCTCGATACAGCAAAGTTAGGGGCTGTTGAACAACGGTGGGTAGCTCAGTTAGCCAATTACAACTACACCATCCGTTATCGCCCCGGGACTTCCAACCGAAACGCCGATGTTCTGTCCAGGGTCCCAGGTGAACGGAGGGAGGCCCAGGTTGATGCGGTGGAGGTGCAACTGGCTGGGGCGGACAGCCCTGCAGACGCCCCAGGGTGGAGTGACCGACAGCAGGGAGACACCGAACTAAGCCTACTGTCCTTATGGAAACAGCAAGGATGCCCACCCCCACCAGCAGAACAGCGGGAGATGACTAGCGAGCTGCGACAGTTGGTCCAAGATTGGGACAAGATTGAGGTATGCCGAGGCATCCTTCAGCGGGTGAGTGGTTCAGAAGAGAGTCAAGGGGAGCCTTGTAGTCAAATCCTGGTACCCCGATCTTCCAGTTAGCTAAGACCCTATGGCAAGAGTACCATGAAAAAGGGGGACATCCAAGTGCGGAAAGAACCCTGTCCATCCTGAAGAAGCGCTTTTTCTGGCCGGGCATGAGGAAGGACTCCCTGTCCTGGGCTGCTGATTGTCCCAGATGTGTGGCCTACAAGGCTGGTCCAGAGGTAAGAGCGCCTTTGGTGCCGATAGAAACCTCATATCCTTTCCAAATGGTGGGTATTGATTACTTGGCCTTAGGCCGCCCGTATACCCATACATATTGGTTATGACGGATTTGTTCTCTATATATGCACTTGCAGTACCCACTAAGGACCAGACGGCGGCCACAACAGCAAAGGCAGTATGGGGGAATCTTTTCCAGTTATATGGGGCCCAAGAGTACATTTTGTCCGATCGGGGAGCAGCCTTTGATTCTGACCTGTTCCGACAGCTCTGTCTCTTGTACGGGTGTCGTACAAAACGTACCACAGCGTACCACCCACAAGGTAATGGTACCTGTGAAAGATTCAATCAGACACTACTGAAGTTGCTGGGGACCTTGCCAGATGAGGGCCACTCACAGTGGCCGGCAAGGCTACCAGCTCTCCTCCAAGCCTACAACAATACTCCACATAGTACTACGGGCCTCACTCCATACTATGTGGTGTTCGGGAGGCACGCTAGACTCCCTATAGATTGGATCCAGGAAGCTGGACCTATGACAAAACCACAGCCCCTAAACGGGTGGGTCTGATCCCATCATGAAGCGCTAAACCAGGCTTGCATTGCTGCCCGGCTACACACTCGACAGAGGCAACAGGGTGACAAGAATCGACGAGATAGACGAGTGTCGAACCCAGAGCTTTTAGAAGGGGAACGTGTCCTTCTCCGCCACTTTCGCTGCCGTGCACATGGGAAGCTGGCACCCAGATGGCAACCGACTCCATTTGTAGTAGTGTCTCAACTCCGCCCAGGACAACCAGTGTACTTGATACGCCCAGAAGGTGAGGAAGGCCCTATAAGAACTGCTCATAGAAACAACCTCCGTGTGTGTCCCATGTCTTTTCCACAGATGCCGGCAGAGAAGCAGATGGTGCCTCCTTTGGAAAGGACTCCGACCATACAGATGGGAGACCAGTGCAACAGGTATCGGCCATTAGTGTTCTGGAGGACTCAGCTCCCACCCGTAGCCGAAGCCACGGTAATTGACCCCCCTGAACACTACAGCCTTCCACAGGCAGCACAAGAAGGGACCAATAGTGGTGAACCCCTGGCCACCTCGTCTACCACCCCGGCGACTGAGGAACCGCTACTGTCAGACCCGCAACCACTAGAAGCCACCACTGGTGAACCTGCCGAAGTACGGCGCTCCCAGAGAACCACACAGGGTGTCAGGCCAGCAAGGTACCAGCCAGTTACATAGTCGGGACGACTTATATTAAAGTGGGGGGGGTGTGTGTAAGTGCCAGATGGGATTATTATGCCTGATGAGACAGTATGGCTTTGTGTTATTTTTCTTGGTTGGCATGTTCAGTGTGATTATATGACACAAATGTAATAGAGTGTAGGGACGGCAAAGATTGTGGTGGCGATGTGCAGTGTTTTCATGATTGCAATTCAGCACGTGTGTTTGTTTACAAGTTGCACTAAAAGCCTACTGCGGACATTAGCGACAGCTCCAGGTGTCTCCCATCAATTTATCAGCCACCACGCCTCCCAATCGGCCTAACAACTATTGCTGGACTTATTTAAGAGACTGGAATACTTACCACGGCGTGCTGCTCCGATTCGGATGCCAACCCCTCTCTTCCGTGACGGCCGACTTCTGGAATAGTGGGCCGCGAGACGAACCAACGATTGAAATCCTCAATGCACGCAAGTATTCCCTTATAGGGACGTACTACATACTATTGAACTAAAAAGCATGCATCCTTTTTTGCTGACTTCCGGTGTTTGTGTTTATATCGAGGGAGTGCGGCGACTACTCGGATTCCCACCGCCTGAGTTCTGCGAGAAATCTGTTTTGTTCAATTAAATATGCTTGATTAAGGGAGTGGACAGCACATGGCACATGCTTTGTTTTTGTGGTCGTTTTAGTGCTCTTGTATCTGTTCTTTAGGGTGTTAGGGGGGTGTTTCTAGCATGGATAAATGCAAGCTGTGAAAATCAGTGTGCTTCCGGTGCCATTTAAGTTATGTCCACTGTAATATTGCTGTTGAATTATGTGTTTGTTTTTGTCAAGTTCTATGTTATGATTTCTATAAAAAATGAAGCAGACATGTGTATGAAGCATCTGTTTTTGATCCTTTCCTGTTTAGCCACCAATACAGATTAATTCAATAGAAAGAGGTACAGGTATTTCACAGCCCTCATTCCATTAACTTATGATGAAATTAAATCACTTGTCTCTGGATAGTTACTGGAAATTAATACCATATCTTGTCATTTTATTACTACATTTAATACCTCACCATTAGATCTCACCGTTACAACAAAGTAATTTCATGTTAACTACCAGATATTACCATATTGTTACCGACTTATAACCACAACAATGGCAAAATTTGACCCATTCATTACATAAAAACAACCTTCTTCTTACCTATCTGTAAGTGCTACATAGTATTTATTATGTCAAATACAATGTCATTCTTCTTAAAGGTGCGATTTGTAGGATTGTTACCTAACGTTCTGTTGGCCAAAATCAAAACACTGGTGAACGTTCTCAAGACTACCAGACGCGAGCCTCTTCTGGGTTGCCAGATGTAATGAAGACTTAGCTAACGTTAGTTGACCTGCAGCTGCTTTAACGTTTCTCCAACCATGACCCAGCTACACATTACGGAAACAGTGAAAACAAAAAATACCTCTCTAACCAACGTAACATATGTAGCTGAAGTTAGCGATGCAGATGAAGTTTAGCATAGGCTACCTGTTGTGGAGAAATATGGCCAGCTCTGCGTCAGATTTGATATTCTTTGTTTGACGAAGACGTCACCATCTCAGGAAGCTCCTCCGATGTCCACTTAATTTGTTTCTTGTTTTAATTTTGGAAATTTGCCTGCCTCTTGTAGGCGTTCATGACTACAACTGACAGCTGTTGACAGTTGGCCTTTGCTAATTTGGCAACCCAAATAGGAGGACGCGCTAGCCCATTATTAATACGCTATTCTAGAATTAATCGTTCAAAACATAAACGAAAATTCCAAGAGATTCCGCCCCGTAACTGATTTTATTTCATGGGTTTTACGGGGTTTCACGGGTTAGAGTCATGTTGTCAAATAAGCCATTACTTCAATTCATCGTGTTTCCTCACTCTCTGACAACATATGGTGATCATTTTTGGAATGGTTACAGTTTATTTTCCATTATTTCCTACATACTGGACCTTTAAGCTGTCATGGCTTGCACAAGGACAAAAATTGTACAGAGCTGTGACTTGGTTTGACCATTTTTACAAGGACAAGAGGGCTGTCAGGCAGACATTTGTAAATTTCCAGTTGTGTCAGGGTGATCTTTTCCAATCATTTTGGTGTCTCCCTGACCTTGGGCTTGTTTAGCCTCGCTTCAACAGGCCTGTGCTTGTGGGGTGACTTCACCACTTTTGACAGAAATATAACTAGGTCAATGACCTTGATACCCCATTGGCTGTGTTGCTCTGGAACAATGCAATACAATTGGGGCAATAGCATTTGAAATTTCCCAAACATCTGGTATTGTATAAGATGTACATTTTCAGATGGGAAACACTGACTTGGGGATAGGTTTAGTGTGTGTGTGCATGTGTGTATGTGTGTGTGTAAATGTGGATAAAAGCAATTTACACAGAACATATTAAACTTTTCTAATGAAACATAATTTCATTCAAAATCACTGGCCTTCTGTCTGTATCTGATGCCTTCAGATGAGCAACAGAACTGTGTTTATTTAAGGACTGTCTGAGAAATAAAGGCTGGATTGCAAACACTGTAGTTACATTACATTTGATACGAGCAAATATAGCCACAATAACACTTACAATGGCTGATAAAAGAGGTTCTGGTACATTTCCACAAAACAGCTGCCATTCTTTATACTTAAATGCCACTCAATACTGAGAATTTACAATGGCCGGTACAAGAGGTTCTGGAACATTTTCACGAAACAGCTGCCATTCTTTATACTTCAATGGTCACTGCACCGGTCATGGGGAGATAAGCCATAAAGATCCCTAGGCTCCATAACACCCCTTACTGCTCCCAGTGAGGCCAGAGCAATGAAAAGAAGTGCATTTAGCCTGCCATTGCATCATTTGCATTACATAGAGATGTACACATGCATAGCTAAATTGTAATGGCACCTTAAACTTTTGGGACTAAGAAGGCCTAATGGTGCGTTCATTTGACACCAGTGCTGACAAAACAGGCTGTGTTTTTCAAAGCGTTGCACATTCACCTCGGAAATTTCTGCCTCACATGCCCACGTGGTTTCCCATGGGAGATTGATGAAAAGTCTGCCCTCTGCAAATTTCCCCACCTTGTGACAAATCTAATACTGTGTGTAATGCATCAGCACAATGTGCGCGAACAGATCCACTTTTAATCTTGGTCAGCCCTGCCTATCTGATATAGATGTTTGTGTGTGTGTGTGTGTGTGTGTGTGTGTGTGTGTGTGTGTGTGTGTGTGTGTGTCTCTGTGTTTGTGTGTGTTTGGGAGTTTTAGCATTTGCTTTACAAGTTATATCTATATTTCTATTTTAATGCATCTATAATAATCTTTATTACTCATCAAAATACTTTACTAACGTATCTAAAATTGTACTGACTCCTATAGATTTTTAAAATGGTGTCATAATTTAATCAATAATTTCCCATGATTTCAAAAAAGCTTGTTTTGTGGATGTCTTATGAAGTCATCATCAGCAGGATCATGGTTACATTAAAGCATTTCCAAACATGTCAATCCTAACACCTCACACCAAACAAGTGGCAGGTACAATTTAACCTTATCTGCCAAGAAGCTGCCCAATTTCCCCACTGTCGCAAAATTACTTCCCCCTCCTCCCTCTACCCCCAAACCCCCCTCTCGAACTAAAGCATCCAGTTAGCTCACCCATCTTTACATAGCATTCAGGACCTAAGACTGAATGTGAATGACAACAGTTTTTCCCCACATAACTACCAGTGGACACATCCAGACATCACAGACAGACAGACTTAATACATTACTCTAGTCTCTAGAGTCCTAGAAGCCTTTAATCAATTAGATTGGAGGGTTTCTCCCTCTTAATTTATTTCTGACTTTTATCAGGTTGGACTTTATTTCAGATTCAGGGATTTGATGCAAGATAAGGATTAATCAGGATGGGGCTAAACAAAGATCTATCCAATAAAGATAGTTCTGTCCAATCAGACCCTATCAGCCAGTTACAACACAAATCTATATCTGAATATGTCTGATTCTTGTGCCATGTATCCTGAATATGGATAGGTGTTATCTGGGTTGTGTGTGTGCTTCTTTCTTCATGAGTTATGCTTCCCTGTAAGCAGCAGAGTGCAAGTGTGTGTGTGTGTGTGTGTGCGTGTGTGTGTGTGTGTGTGTGTGTGTGTGTGTGTGTGTGTGTGTGTGTGCATACAAATTAAAGTTATCTGGAGAATGTATTAGTGAATACTGTAAATATTTATTAATCTGATTATTTGGCGGTTTCAGATTTGTATGTAGGGTTGCACTGTGCCCCTCCAAATCAGTGCAGATGTTTAATGTCAATGAACTAATGTCAAGTGCTGTGATCCACAAGCCCAAGTCCTCATGGCACCACATCTAATCACAGCTTCCTAGACATGTTTTATATGATCTATACATTGTAGGGAGATACAATCACAGGAAATATGCATCCAGAAGACTCAGCAGCCAATAGCCAACAACGTATATTATGTTATTGTTATATCTCCTACATCAACTGGCAGCTGTCACTAGTCTACACTGACCTGCTCCAACCATCACAAAAGAAAAAAATGGTAACACTCCATAATAAGGTGCCATAATAAATAGCAAACTAGTAATTACCTAACCCTTTCTTAATATTTGTTAATTGTTACTAAAATATCTATTTGCCACAAGTTAATAGTTTTTTCATCATTAATTAAATATTAGTTGTTTGCATAAAATCTGTATGTTAATGTTTTAACAATCTATTAACTAATATTGTATTAATATGTGTTAATAGTTAACTAAATGTCTTTTTGGCACTAATTAACAGTTATTTCTTACATAATTTAAATTTGAAATGTTTATTTACAAACTATATGTTAATAGAAAAGTTAATGACTTATTATTATTTAACTAATTGTTATTAAACTGTGCTTCTGCCTATCCCAATATGAACCACTCCCCATAGGACCCTTACAATAGATAGACAGATACATTATTGATCCCCAAGGGGAAATTCAAGAAAAAAACACAGAGCTACCTTGACATGCTGCCACTCTTGCCGGCGCCGGAACCGCTTGCAATAAAGTTGGTTAAGCTTAATTAATATATTAGTAGTATATAGCTAAGCGTGGGGCCCCTTATAATAAAGTTGGTTAAGCTTAATTAATATATTAGTAATATATAACTATCAGTATGGGGGACCCTAATAATAAAGTTGGTTAAGCTTTATTAATATACTAGTAATATATAACTATTAGTCAGACGGTGAAGGGACTGAGACCAAAACTGGCTTATCACATTTATTCCTTTAGTGGCATACATAAAACAGCATCTGCACAAGCAAAATAAAAAGATAGATAGATAGACAGATAGATAGATAGATAGATAGATAGATAGATAGATAGATAGATACTTTATTGATCCCTAGGGGAAATTCAAGGTCACAGTAGCATACAGACAACATACACACACACATTCACTAACAGCAGAAAAAGTAATTAAAAGTATATAATATAAAAAAAACAAAACTAAGCAATAAGGACTGTAGAAGATAAAGAATATACTAAATATACTAAAATACAAATTATACTAAATAAAACTTAATCTCAATCAATTCTAAAAAACAGTATCCACATAGTGGGTGATTAATCAATCAGATGCGCTTGCAATGACTGAATATATATATATATATGATCTATATATAAATAACTATATTAAGAAAGGTATATAAGTGTGGTCACAGTTCGGCTGTGGCATGGAGGGAGGGGTTGTGCATATGTGCTAATAAAGCACGCAAACAGTGAGGCAGAAGACAATAGTAAAGTGGCTAGTGGACAGACAGTTCAAGACATGTACTGTAGGTGGTGAAGAGGCAGACAGACTATGCAGAGAAGTCTCCTCTTCCCTTAATTGATGCATTGAACAGTTCAATGGTCCTGGGGATGAATAACTTCCTCAGTCTGTCTGTTGTGCAAGGCAGTGAGCGAAGTCTCCAGCTGATCAGGCTCTTCTGCTTAACAATAGTGCTGTGGAGTGGATGACACTCATTGTCCAAGATGTTGATCAGTTTGTTCAGGGTGTTTTTGTCAGATATTATAATCAGACAGTTCAGCTCCCACTACAGAGAAGTAGTTGAATGGGCTATATTACATGCATCATTCCTATACCATCACTGTCAGCCCTACTAGCAAGGGAGACATGAGACATGGAATGTTCAGGTGCACAGAACGAGTTAATTAATATTCTGAGACTCATTAAACATTCACAGACGTAGACCATACGGAGGTAATGCATAGACATAATGCTAAACTAAATGTACATTCATTTCCTGCTAGACTGAATTGCACTTTCCATGCACACTAAGCTAAACTAGTCTACACTAAATGCATGGAAAGTTGCTAGTCACGTAAGACTCAGTGTGTATGAACTCGTGGTCACAATGAAAACATTAATAAACGTTCTCTAAGTTGCTATAATTGCACCCAAATCCTAACAATACATGTAAAGTAATATAATACAGGTGGTATATCGAAGTTTTCAACTTAAACAACATTTTACAGTTACAAAATTAAAACAAAGTGGGGAGTGCTTTATACAGTCAACCTACCCAATGCAAAGCATACCGCTTCTGATCGGCTATGGCAACAATACAAGGACAAAACGCAGCAGAGCTGCAGTATTCATAGGTGCCATCTACAGTACGTCACTATCAAATAGAACGCCGCCATATTTACGACCGATCTCGTCCAGTATGGCCGCCCACACTGCACATTTGAATGTGTGTGAGAGAGAGATATGTGGAGAAAATTTCAATTTTAGGCTCCGATCCTTATTTGTTACCCCCAGATTTATTTTGTCCCTTATGATCTGCCCCAGGCTTGCCCAATTGGCGATATATACAGTAGGCTATAGCCTACCTTGTTCATTACCCCTCCCCGTAGGCTACAGTGGAAGGCATTCAAGAGTAGGCTAGCCTATAGGAGAGCTGGGACGATTGAAACACGGGTGAAACATTCCAGTTTTCTCCGAGTGTAGGCTAATGATGACAGACAAACGTCCTTCGGTCAAAAAATAGAGCATGTTAACATCCAATATCTTCCTGCCAATGTCATTGTATCACGGAGTTACAGGCGATAAACGAGTTTTGATGCGCAAAAGTAAACTTCATTAGAGGTTATTTTTTGATTGTTAGCCTAATGAGTATTTTTTTAGGCCTATGTTCATTCATCCCCTTATGTTGTTTCAACTGTCCCGAGGAGGGAATGTAAATATTATGTAAAAACAATTCAAATGTATGATTTTGGTGGTAGTTTACTCTTACTACATGAGTTCTAAGATAGACATTTTAGTGTCATTTAGCTCACAGCTAGCTGTCATTAATCTGGATAATGTCCTTTAATGTCAGATGTGTTTATACGTATTTTATACACTCCATGGTTTATACTCATTGAAAGAACATGAAGGGAAGGGAAACGAGGCGATTGTGACTTTATGGGAACAGTTTGTGGTGGGTTATCAGCTGTTAGCTGTCAGACGGTCAGCTGTTGTGTGACCACTGGGCGGCTGAGCTGCCCGAATCGGTCGTAAAGATGGCGGCGTAAAGCTACAGTGACGTCATGAAACACAAAGAAATACCGTTTCTCCAAAGGGGGCTCCAAAACACCAATCTCAATAAAGCTGCTTAATTACGGCGAAAATCACATACAAACACTAAACTACATTTCTAACTGTGTTACACCCACCTCCCCTGAATTTCACCAAATTCGAGCAGCAACCAAATAGTACTTCCAAAGGCAAAGAGTACACTACTTTCAAACACTAGACAGAGAGTCACCAATTACAGGACAGCCAACCACAGAGGTATCCAATAAGGATGAAGTGGAAGAAGAGGAGCGCAAACTCTCACACAACCAACCACTGGCAGTAGGGTGCCTTATACACCCCACAAGACCATAAAGCCATAAACCATAAATTCCATAAATTCTCCACAAAGCTAATCAGAAAAGCTTGATGAATAATAATATGTCATTAACTTTTAAATTAGCATATAGTTTGTAAATAAACATTTAACATTTAAATGATGTAAAAAATAACTGTTAATTAGTGCCAAAAAGACATTTAGTTAATAAATATTAATACAATATTAGTTAATAGATTTGTTAAAACATGCCGATTTTGTGCAAACAACTAATATTTAACTAGAAAATGTAATTTCGAGGGAAATTACCAGTGCATGACAATATAAACATACTGTATATTAACATAAAATGCAAAACAAACTTTTATTTGATAACAGTTGGCAGAAGTCATAGTTGATAACAACTCACAGTTGAAATGGCTGAACAGTTAAAAAGTTGAGTAGTTTAAATAGTTAAATTATTTAATAGTGAATTATTGTAGTGAGGACATTTATTTTGAAACAGTTGTGGGCAGAGGAAATAGTAGTCTTAAGAGAGCCAGATTGTATGCTTAAAGCCTGAGACAGAGTATATAGTTTAAAAGTTGAATGTAGATAGTGTAATGGATGTTGATAGACAGAAAGTTGAATGGATGTTGATAGGCAGATTGTTTAATGGATGTTGGTGGATAGTTTAATGGGTGGATGAGTGAATGGTTTGAAGAGGATGAATGGATAGAAAGTTGGATGGAATGTGCCTTATATCCTTGTAGAATGGAGAGACACAGAGAGAGTTGGCCTAGTTAAGCAGAAAGCAGTTGATACAGGTGCAATCAGTTTAACCCTTACAAGCCCGACCATTCTAATTTCGTTAAAATTTTAACGATGACCAATCATCTAATATCTCAGCTGTCCAATGACTGATTTTATTTCTGAAATCTTCCCCGTAATGCTGACAATATAAGCTTCAATTTGATATGATTGGTTAAGGGGTTTATGGCGCGAAATGTTTTGGATACTTGAAGATGAGTCGTGAAAAAAACTTTTCACTTCAGTCGTACATTTTAACATGGACCGCTAGATGCCACCTGCACTTCGTTGGAGTTTACCTCGACTGGAAACCACACAGCTGGATAAACTGAGGTAATATATATTTTACATCGTTTCTAGTTATGGTTAATCTTAATTTGTAGTCATAAAATCATGTTATTTGATAGTAATATGCTTTCTCATCAGCGTCAACATTATGGCATAGCGGGGGCTAAGTGCATCGTCATGTAACTTTAGCTAGCTGCATTACTCTGAACTGCTTGCAGTATTCTCGTTTGCTTTTTATATCAGTTATTTTCATTTGACAATTTCATTTAAAAACCTGTTAGTATATAACCTGTAAGTAAGTTTGTTTTCTAGTACCAATTTGCTTGTTAGGTAAGCATTATATTGGCAAGTCAGTATAGCATACCAAAGCTGAATAAATCAATGGGCGCCGCGTTTCTAAGTTGCGTTCTCTTACATGAAATAAGTTGAGCGATATTTTTACTCCTCTCAATATGTAGTTGTAGAAAACAAGATGTGAAATCACGGATTCTGTCAGAAATGTAGTGCTAATTAACGTATTGCCTCTCATCGGGTTGTTACCTCGCTAGGCAGTTTGTAGTGAACTGTTTTACCTTGCTTCTAAATGTCAAACATCAGACGTGCTTGTCTCAACATTTTCTAAGATGGCATGACTTGATATTCTACTCTTCTCAATATGTAGTTTTATAGAAAACATGATGTGAAATCACATATTATGTCAGAAATGTCATTATTGCATTTAAGCAGTTAGTTACTAGGTGAAATGTAATCTGTCTTTATCTTAATGCCAGCCAGGCAATCAGATTTAGGGTAGCTAAACCCATGTGTAATAAAATGACTTTTCATACTTCTAAATATTTTTGAGTTACTCAAAATGCTTCAATAGTTTAGGCTACCTCTTCTTGTGTATGTATGTGCACACATGCACACATCTGTAGTTTTGTGATTTTATTTTTTTAATTAATAAATGTATTACATTTGTATGATTTTACTGTTGTTTCAGATGGAGGATGACAAGACCTACACAGACCTCCTTGCAGGCCTGAAGAGGTGGCTGACTGCTGATGAGCTTGCGCTCACAATGTTGAAGACCATGTGAGGATGGAGGAAGAAGGTATAGATTTAGGTGGCGTGCGTAGGGTGGTGTAGCCACTAAAACACTGTGAAATAGACTTGTTATGTTGATTTTTATGTTGTTGTCCCAGGCATATGTGGTTTTACCAACCGGAACGGGTGAGAGGTTGTGCTTAGTAGGCCGTTGTATGCAAACACACAGTGCAGGGGCATGGGACAAAGAGACCCCAGAAGAGTTTCACAGTTTTCTGGGATTGATCATTGACATGGGACTTCACTTCCCTCCCTAATATCCATTGCTACTGGGGAACCAAGTCTCTGAAGGGATCAGGGAGCGTTGACCAAATGAGAAATACATATTGTGTACACTTTTTCTCCATTGACATTGCTGTTTCAGTAGTTTCTTATTATTTCAAGTTTGGCAATGCAGAATCTGGTGTTGAACCTAGGTTTGGTAGCTACAGCCAGAAAGATTTTGGCGAAAATCTATCACAACAGCTGGCAGGCATTTCCGTCAAAATTTCAGCCTCGCCTTCAGCTGCTCCAACTACTACTCTGTCATCTTTTCATCAAGTACATATTCCTGTACAGCAGGAGCCAAAGAAAAATTGTTGGCTTTGTTATAAAAACAATACATAATAACACTAAAGTAGCTTGTATGGCCTGGAGTTTAGCGGTAGGTGACTGCTTTTTTGGTAAACAAAATTGCTGTCAGATTTGGCATTCTACAGAAGGGGATGCGTTTCGTTATGAGTCATAGGTCCTCTGTGTTTAACCTTCAGGTTCCCCACCCCACCTTTCCCTATCCTCCTCTGTGTGTGTGTGAGTTTGTGTTTATATGTGTGTATGTGTTTATTCTCAACAGGCTTGTTCTATGTAATCCACTTTCAAATGTTTAGACACATTGATTTTTGAGTGATGTTGAAGTTGATTGTATTCCTAGCTTTTCATAAATAATACATTTTATAGATGTATATAATTTTCATATTACACTAATTTATATAAGGAAGTTGTATCTGTTGAATCAAATGTATTCTATGTCTCTTCAGAATTGATCTTCAATAAATATACAGTATACTTACTTGCTGTATTACTGGTAAGGTACATGTTTTTCTTTTATATATCATTATTGTTGACTGTAGCATTTGCTTATATACAAATAAATGGTTTATTCTTATGGACCAAATACATCTAAACCATTGTGTCTGACTTCATTATTAGTTTTTATGCATACTTTTATGTTTTTGGTGAGAAAGAGAATGCGAATTCTGTCAACATTCTAAATCCCGTTTCCTGCATTTTTATACACTTATCACTTAATTTATCATAACTTTTGAAAGGTTAATGGTATTCCAATTCAGTCTTTTTTGTTAAATAGCCCACAACTTGCTGATCATGTCATACACTCTATATTTTTCTCTATCTCGTATAGAAATATGATGAAAATTCATTTTTATGCGAATGAAATTCAATTTTAACGAATTTCGGTATACATTTGGAGAGGATTTTCGAAGACTGTTCATTACTATATCAACATTACCATATGTATTTTACATCATTTGATAGAACTGACCCTTCTGATTACAATGGTATGTATATCCCATTGATGGTATGTATTATACTCAAGAAATAAGGTTTTTTGTGTAAGGAGGTCATCCAGCACCAAAAATGGAATGTTCGGCACGGGCACGAAAGGGTTAACTGGCCCTTTGATGGGTCCTAGTAGTGAGCAGCTGGAAGTTGATACAGGTGCAAATCAAGTTAATTAGTCCATTGTGATGTCATAGTGCTAATACAAAGTCTATGGGGAAAAATAAGCTTGTTTTTTATTAATATCTCAAAAAGTATAACGTTTACAAAAGTGAAAAATACATTCCCCACGTGTCTTTTTCAAGACCTACGTTACAAAGTTTGAACAAAGTTTCTACGTTAAACGGTTAAAGCTGACTTAGACGCAGAAATTTGGTGGGAAGAATAATAAGAAGAAAGAAGAATACTTCGGATAACAGAACAGCACTGTAAATAGTGCCTGCAGAATAGCCTCCAGACAGTCAATTTCAGCTAGTGACACCCCCAAAACCAGGGGTTATACATGTTGTGACAATGAATTACTTGATACAAGAAATCTCCATGACGACCCCTCTGTGTACAGTGTTCAACTGAAATCTCTGTTCCTTTTATAACTGTGCTATGATGAACCATGGCAGGGCACCAGGTGTCCGGTGTAAGGCTATTTCCTCACGTCTGTGACACTGTGTGTGCCCTTGTTTCCCGTCGTGCCCTTGTTTCCCGTCGTGGCCTTCCTGCAACACTAGCCACAGAGAGAGAAAAAAAGGAAAAGAAGGGGAAAAAAGATATCCTCCCTACAGCATGGCCTCACTGCAAAACAAAATAGGGCTTTGATCACAGTGCAGATGCCACCGAGTTCTATCAAAGCCCCCCTCCATGGCCCAACATCTGTTACCGCCGCCACGTTTGAGGCAAATCCTCGGCGACAGACCCAGATCCGTCTGGGCCCGCGGACCTGCTTGCAACCGGTGCTCGTCATTCTAAGCACCTTTCCTGTCCATGTTTGTGTGTGTGTTTATGTCTCTGTGTGTGTGTGTGTGTGTGTGTGTGTGTGGGTGGGTGGGTGTGTGTGTGTGGGTGTGTGAGTGTGTGTCCATGTGTGTGTGTGACTGAAAGAATGAAAATGTGTGGGATGAATGCGGACTATCATTAGGTTCATGATGTGTGATGCAGGCCAGACAGACACACTCCTCCTCTCCTGTCATCAAACTCATGGCTTTCTAAGTGAAGTCGCGATGTCACCTTGTCACTCAAAGTCATTGGAGCCAAACGAAGAAACTCCCAGGCACAGTTCTGTCAAGCCTTATATACATGTGGACAGTTGTAAGTTCGAGTGCAATATCTATGATGAAAGATGTTGATAGTGGTCTGTGCTTTCATATGTAAGCATGCAAACAAGGATTTTGCCTTGTTTGTTGTTTCTCAAGAAACATAAGTAGGTTCCATGATTACTGTGATGTCTGTATGAAAGCAACACATCCTATAATTTCTCAAATAACTGTAGTTGTATCTTTTCATGTTTGACATGGTTGTGTCAGCTGTCTTCAAAGGATGTTTTTCAAAGGTGTGTTTCCCTGCCTCGGATAGACCATATGGCATGAACACAGAGTTGCTATTATCATTAATATTTTGATTTTCATTACTGCAATTGATATAATAATAATAATAATAATAATAATAATAATAATAATAATAATAATGGATGTATAGACTTCATGTCTTCATCAATCAGATGTATTCAAGTGTAGTTGGCTTTGGCATTTCAGCATTTCTTGCTCAATGCAATTCAATTTATTTAGCCTCTACCCCCCCCCCCCCCCCCCCCCCACCACCCCTTGTTCTTCCTTCTGCCTGAAGCCCAGCATCATATACTGAATGGGCGAGATCCATTTTAATTGAATGCAAGACAATGACAGCTCACTTTGTGTGTGTGTCCTCTCTGTAAAAAAGGGGGGTACAAATTCCCCACAACATCAATGGCTGTGTGATATGATGCATTTTAACTGCCTCATTTGATAATATTTAATTAGGCCCTACATCAAAACTGTGGTCGCTAATGATTATGCAACAGCCGATCACTTTGACGCACCATCCCCCAATATTTCAGGCTAACTCAATACCATCTTGTCAACATAATCTGACAAGTAAATGTGTTGGAACTCAAATTTGCCACACAAAGACACAAACACACACACACACCACAAAGAAAAACATTTCGAGGGGGGAGAGAGAGTAGGGCGGGGGGAGAAAGATAAATGACTGTTGTTGTGTCTGACAATCAACTTGGAGGTCCCTCTAGTGCTGTGTCACCATTGATTTAACGCAAGGGGAGAAGTCCTGATTACATAAAGCCAAAGTGAAAGCCAGGCTATTTATAAACTCATGCATCACACATCAACATGAGGGAGGACTCTGAGGCGGAGTCGGTGTGTGTGTGTGTGTGTGTGTGTGTGTGTGTGTGTGTGTGTGTTGGGGGTGGCAGTGGAGGAAGGGAGGGAGTGGACAACGGGCATCTTTGTCGAGACCCAGCTGAGGAGAAACTGACCTAACCATCAACCCTCAAGGAAATGGGCAAAGGTTCCGCGCTGTGCTACAGCCATTTCCATAATCAGCCACAGCTAAACATTTACATAATCACACTGGCCTGGCCTGGAATGGTGTGCACGGCGTGGCGTGGTGTGAATTTTTATGTCGCGCTCAGTGCCGGCGCTCTGCACACGCACATCACGCACTGCGCGTAGGGCACCAAGTCCCTGGGGGGGGGGGGGGCACCAAAAAATCTGGGTCGTGAAAAATCACCACAATAGGCTACTAGTATAAATAACAAATAAAATATTTCTAAAGCATGTTAATATGCAAAAGCAATACAAAAGTAATATAGGCCTAGACCAAATTAGTCGAGAAAAAGGTGAATCTCCTGTGCAGCCCTCTCTCCAGTCTCCCTCTGGTGCCCCCCTCCCCCACCTCCCAGTGGTCTGTTCGATTATTCCTCAATCCCAAATTTGGCAGACAGTAGACATCGCCTTGAAAAGGCACTAAGAGTCGGGGCGGAAAAAAGGAAAAAGAAGAGACAGCGGGATGATGCTCGCGCTTCACTTGCAGTTAAGACAATGTTTTAAATAAATAAATAAAAAGGTTTGTAGCCCTTGCGTGTGTAAGGCCCGTCTTTTGCCCAAATCTTATGCATTTCTAAAAAATGCCTTTTGCAGTCAATTTACATGTGTGGATGCCTGTGTTTGATCTGTATTGTCGTAGCTGGCCATGGCCAAAGATCCCCAACACCCGCTCATGCATAAATTGACCATTTGCTCCTTGTTCTGACCCCTCTACTGAGAGATAACTCAGTCCTGGGCCTACTTGTAACCTCATTATCATACAGTATTGCTCTGTAAATATGTGTTGTGAATAATACATTCATGTTTGGTCTTGAATTAATACTTGTAATGTGGGCAACAGTCTGATTATGGTTTTGGTACAATTGAATGTATCTGTGCATAGTTGTAGATTAAGAATTAAACTGTAGCATAAAGTTATGATATCCACCTGGGCCACACCCATCCACCTCAGACAACAAAGGCTCTGATGAGTCGGGGGTGGCCCAAGTGAATGATAAAAGTGGAGGCTCTGGTCCTCCAGGGCTTCTTCTGGTCTTCTGCCTTCTTGTCTTCTGTCTTCTCTCCGATCTTGGGGTTCTCTTCTTCTGTCTTCTGTCTTCTTTCCCATCTTGGGGTTTCTTTTCCCATCTTCTCTTCTTTTCCACCTTGGACCTCTTCTCTGGGTCTCTCTCTTTTCCCCCTCTCTCTCTCTGTCTCCCTTTGTCTTTCTCTCTCTCTCTCTCTCTCTCTCTCTCTCTTTCTCTCTCCCCCTTTCTCTATCTCTGGGTTTGTATTGTTTTATCTGGTGTATCTGTTATCTTTAACTTGTCAAGTTTACCTCAGTGAATTGGTTAAGTTTCCTTTGTTATCATTTGCTACTTTGTTACAGTAGACCCTGTGAGTTTACTTGTACATTCAACTGAAGTGATATGGGTTACATTTACCTTTAAGACTTAATGCCTATTAAATTGTTCATTTGCCTACCAATAGTATATCTTCAATTATCGTAGTGTGCCATGCCATTCTCCTCCATAGCTGATAAACTAGTTACTTGGTAATTGATTGGTGATACAAATTATTAATCAAATGGAGTCAGATTAACGAGTATATAATAATATCATTGCCATTTAAATCTTCACCCTATTTGTCCACACAAGCTCCTTCAAGTGAGGATATAGCTCGACGTCTCTATGTTTCCGAGGCTATATATATCAATTATGAGCGTCTTCTTACAGTGGTGACCCCTTTCCGTGATCGATTTAATGCGATGACCTGAGTTCTGGAGGCTTAATTTGGTGAGTAGATGATCCGATATTCTCAAAACCGTATAGCAACGTTGTCTTCCTGAGGTTATATTTCTAGTAAGGAATCTGCTTAATCAGATACCTAAGCAATTAAGCTGTGAATCCTAGTTAAACGGTACATATATTAAGATGTTAACCCGTCCCTGAACTAAGGAATATTGCTGAAAGGTGTTGGGCATACTACCGTCAATACACTTTGTAACGTAAGCTCCTACTAGCCATGTTCATGTTCAAGTGTTAGGCCTACATTGCAAATGATTTGATGCTGGCTAGCTAGTTATTTTACGTTGTAGATATGGATATGGATTATGGGTTATCGAATGCAATTCAACACTTTCCTTTAACGTTAGCAATCGGTGCATAAGACTAGCAGTCCACCAAGCATTTGTGCTTAGGGCACCCAAATGGCTAGCGCCGGCCCTGGTCGCGCTGACATAAAGTCATTGCCAATGTCTGGCCTCTGGGTTAAGATGCCACTCTTAGCATACTGAGCAGCATGCACTTACAATACATTCACATTTTATTATTAGGGCTGATTTTGGGCTTTTATAGGGGCTTATATATCTTTCTTTCTCGCTCTCTCGCTCTCTCTCTCTCTCTCTCTCTCTCTCTGTGTCCTTTCAAGATTTATTTCAAATGTCTTATGTGATAGATGGGAGCGCACCATTATTGGAAGATGTAACTGATGTTGATGTTGGGATGGATAAAGACACTTGAGAAGTACAAAGTATTTTAGATGACTTACTAAAGTGCTTAATAATAAGGCACCCTCTAGTGGAACCTTCCTTTTAACTCATTTGTATTATAGCTGTTATTCCTGAAGCCTCTCTGGTCACTGCTAAAGCCTGATTTTCAACAAGCCACTTCAGAAGGTGACAGATCCCTTCAAATGCACCATGCTTATTCTCTTATGTCAAGATCACAACAATCGGATTATAGTTACCTTCTGTCCAGAAGAAGATGATGATATCTGATGATAAAAGTATAATGATCTGGTGATTAACAATGTGGTATGGCTATGGCTAACCAGAAATAGGTTATACGTCGGAGAAAGATTTTTAACAGAAATTCGTGTGATTTACGAAGTACCATTGAGTCGATACATTATTAAAATTATCCGACATTTAAATTCCAACTCATCAACAGAAAACTATATATGCATCACAAACAAACAACAGGTAAATAATTAAATAAATAAACCACACATAAATAACTCAGCCATTAGTTAGGACCACATACACAACTCGAAACACTGATTAAATCCTTGATTAATGCATTTACATATCACCAAATCACCTAGTGATTTAGAACTGTGCATTCTGGGCAATGTGAGGCAAATTTATATTCATGTGAGGGGAGAAATGGCTGAGTGTTGAAAATTATATGGTTGTCTGGAGTGCTGGCCCCTGTCTTGAGCTGGTTGGGGAAACTGCATTTAGAAAACCTGCAGGGCAAACGGATGTTTCTTGTCCAAAACATATGCTTCTATATTCGTGTGGATAGGAAGAAAAAAGGGTTGGAGTGCTGATATTTCACAGTTCTGTTAAAAAGGTGATTGCCTGCATGCCAAACGTTCATGGTTATTCTGTGCATGCGATCAGCTGATGTGATGTGCTGGTTTTCTGTTTTAATGTGAGCTATAGCTACCAAAAATAAATTAAAGGAGAAATCTGGACGGTTTTTACATGGCTCTTGATCGCTAGTTGTCGCCGAGTACTGTCGATAACAGACTCAAAATGTCATTAAAAGGTCTGTACAATATGTCCTTCAGTGACAAAACGATCCATTTTCTTTTCATTAGCTGTGAAGAAACCGTCTAAATTCAAATGTTTGTCACTGTCTGTACTGTCACATCTGCACACTACTCTATTACCTTTTCATGCAACAACTGAATTCCCACGATACTTCAGCTCGAGCCAGCTTTCAGTAACGTGCAAGCTTAGGCGTCATTTGGACCGTTTCCATGTAGTTACATAATCATTAATATGGTCATAACCATTACAGTGCTCAATTACCTATTTTTGAGGGGAAATAAACTTCAAGTTTTCATTGCAAAGCCGGCATGAGCTCGACAACAGACTTTCTTGGGCTTTCCTGGAAGCGACTGATGGAAACTGAGGTATGTGACAGTACAAACTTTGAATTCAAGCGGTTTCTTCACAGCTGTAAACTTAAAAATCAGCCGGATTTTCTTGATACTAATTGTGTGTGTTTAAGTACTAACATTTTTAATATCAAAAAGTATTTTTGAAAGGTTTTGATGATTACTTACAGTTGAATATTTGAAAACACATTATCATTACATGCCCATTCCATGGTTAAGTATGGTTTATCACACATACTAACATTACACAGGATCCAATAACTAAAGAGGACTCATATGCCCTCCAACACAACACAATGCTGACAATGAACAATTGTTACCTTTTGGTCTCATAATGGCAACAATGAACTTGAAAGCTACCTCATAATATTTCATTAGGTCTAACAGTGCTGTGCAAGAAACTAGCCATTCATCTCCCTGAAATTGCAATGTAATTGCTGCAATTACATATAATATCACAGACATCAATGCAAATTAATAAATAACAGCACACCATAATGGCATTGGAAGTAAGCTATCATGAAAATATGATATTAAAGGGCATCTGACATGATATTTTTATAAAGTATTTATACCTTTGTGGCTTCAACTGAAGTGTTCCTACTAAAATGTTAATGAACCCAGCACTGACAGTCAAAGGTGGGTGAAAGAGATGTTTCTTTTTCCCTGTCGTATGAAATGTTGGCCTAGTCTAACAGACTCTATCAACTCAGTACAGAATGATCAACGAGTTTAGGTGAAAGAGAGGCAGTGGCACTGGAGAATACTTGGCTCTTGGTTTAGCAGCTGATCCCAATGACTCAAATTCAATTCTGGCCTACACTCATTTCCCATGCCATTAACTCAAAGAAAATCCAATGCCAAGTCACTGAACATCTTCAAATTCATGGCAAGGCCCTGGCTGGATCGTCAACTCTCTTTACAGGATCCCTTTCCTCTGCACCTGCCCCTCCATGGCACCAATAGAATTGACTTTCTTTAGGACTGTGTGTTTAGGAGAACTCGTATGAAGCAGGCAGTATTTATATTGATGATCGAATCACGTGAGAGTGGACACACCACAAGCATTCTGAAATGGGTTTGCTGAGCCCCCTCGGAGCAGTCCAATAAGATTCCTTTGCCCCGGGGGAGCAAGCTGAGAGATCCATCTTGTCGTAGCAGCTGTGTCGCAGCTTGGTCTCCATCTGTGATAAGGGCTCAGCCTGGGCCTGATTGCTAACACTCTGGACTTGCAACTCAGTAATCGCCAGCGCAGAGGGAATTGTGGCTGGTCAGGCCAAACCCAGAGCAACACGGAGGAACATGTTTATGTTTGCCTGGATGTGGGACAGCATTCCCATCATATCAGCAGAAAGCGTTAAGGCAATATCACTGGGCAATGACCTTGAGCATCTAGGCCTATTTAGCGGCACATGTTATAAATAAATAAATGAATGAATGAATGAATCAATGAAACAATGAATGAATGAGTGAATGAATGAATGAATTCAGAGCTCAACCGTGAGACACACAAATGCTGCCCAGGAGTGTAACAGCCAACATACCAACATGTGACTGTTTACCATGATTCATCATGCACTGAGCATTTTTTTTTACTTTGAAACACAGGTGGCTCTCAATGATAAAACACTAGAACCATGGTGATCACCGTGCAATGTTATGGTGAGTAGTGTTGATGAAAGCATTGAGTGGGCAGGTCAGTAACTGTTTGTCTGGCATCTGCTCTGTACAATGGTGGCCAGTGAGAAACACCCCCCACTCGTTCAGGGTGGTTTATGTGTTTGGGCCACATAGCTGCTGGCAAGGCGCCACCTAAACAGTGCCTGGCACCGCCCAGGCCAACAACAGCAAACAAAGCACCCGTCCAAGTCACTGACCAGCCAGTAGCCATGACGGATTCCTTCATATAGCCCTTTGGCATGAAAAGAGACATCGCTGCTGACGGCATCATCAACAAACCTGAGAAGAAACTTTAGGAACAACAAACCTGAAGGAGAAACTCATGGCCTAGTATAGTTCCTCCAAAATTGTTGGGAAATTTAATAAGTCTGACCATCAGACAGGTGAGAACCAGTGTACCTGCGGCTGATAAAGAATTCATTACATCATTGCTGACATTTCTGTAAAGTAATCCAACATTCATTTTCAGTGTATTTCATAACACTGAGTTCTGGTGAAGAGTAAGAACTCATTGATAGCTCAAATATACATGACACATGGGGAAAGATACGGCTTATTTAAGCATCAAAGTGATGTTTGTCACTGATGATTTATGTGTTGAACTGCACTTAGAGGTGTCGTTAGACACTAACTCTCTCTGGGCCAGATGTACGTACATTTGCGAACGTAGTGTTATCAGCGTCATGGACAAACCGCAGATTGCGAACGCTGTCAGACCCAAGTTTCCGTCGTATTTATCAAACTAGTGTAAACTGTGCTTGTTGACATTCTGATAAGATGTCAACAAGCAGGGAGATCAGTATGAAGATGATGAAGATCAGTAGTTTTACTCAAAGTACTTGTGCAGACTATGGAAAATTGGTCAAATCTAGCAAGTAGGAAAGTTTAAGTGAATGACGTGAAAGTGAGAGTAAGACATTCAAAAGGCCAACGAAGGTTAAGGTTGCTTTTGATAGTACAAATACCTACAAAACTTGTGCTCTAAATAGCGATTCTGTTGTCTTTGAAAGGTTCTCTTATTGACGCATTGAACTGCAATTTGGATTAACACCTGCTTTTACAAGGCAGGAGTATTTAGGCGCAGAATAGACGTGCGCTTTCAGGAGCAGTCTTTGTACATACCGCGGAATACATAATTAAGCGCTCTTTATGCTTCCCCTCCCATCTTTTTACGCTAAACTCCCACTCTCCCCTGGAATGCATATGCATGACACAATTAGCCATGTTCAGCTCCCGCGACAGGCAGTTTGCGCTTTTACATCATTGCGGCCTGTTTGTACATACCTCAATACTTCAGGCGAAACAAATACGCCTGAAGTGGGTGCAAACGCGTTAGCACATCTGGCCCTCTGTGTGTAAATGAACAGAAATGCATAAATCTCACAATGAGAAAAAACAAAAACAACAGCATCTGCAAGACAACTGCATGTATGTGTACAGTCTCCAGTATCTGTTCTGACAGACTAGGACAATGATGGGATATGCACAATTTAGATTTATGCTCTCAGTCAAGTAAAGTGGTGACAATATTCCAACAGTCTGTAACAAAAGACCATGTGGTTTTTGGTGCAATAGGGGATTCAAACCACTCAGACGTCATTGTGCACTCTTTTATAAGCCTTTTAGGATTGCATTTTACTAAAAGGGGGCTTTGACTTCAGCTGGGGTTCATGCAGACAGGGTAAGTCAGAGCTGTCGGAAATTGTTGACTCCTCAAGAAAACTCTTTTCACTGACCTGAGTATTATTCTTACTGCCTACATATGCACTGAGCTCCATTTTGATAAATGGCCTCTCCCCCCTTTGCACCTTAGACCAGCCAGACCTTTTGAGATGAGTCACTCTGTTTTTTTTTTGCTTCTGCGTGGCATCCAGAGTGACAGCTATTTTAAGGGTGTTAAATAGAGGTGAGCTAAGAGTAGTATGGAGGTGGACAACTTGTTTTTTCATTACTAAAGGACTAGGATGCCGATGCATTTTAAAATGAGTAGAGGGAGAACTCTGAAGTTCACGGTTACCATGGAGAAATATTGACGCACAAGCTTACCTGAAAGAGAGAGCTGCTATATCTTTATTAAGTGTGCTTGCAAGCACACTTATTGTTCTTCTTAAGTTTTATTATTAGGGGTCCGAGCAGCGTAGCTATTGTTTCTGTACCGTTCATTTTTGGCCAAAATTCTGTAAAAGTCATACTGCAGCCTAAACCGTAACTCCAAAACTCTTAAAATGTTCAGGTATGGTTACCAGTACCCCCCTCTGCCCATAACCCAAAATTTGTGGTACTGCACCCAAAGGTGGCGCTATTGGGGAAAAAAAGTTAATTATGCTAATTTCTCTTTACCAGATTGACCTAGACTCAAAATTCTTTCATAATATTAATCTCTAAACTCAGATGCATCTTTTTGGCCCTGGTCTTATGGTCTAAAAATGTTTAATTTTGACACAAATTAATGGAAAAGCCAAACATTATAAAAAGTTTCACACTCTTCAAAAATAATCAAATCTTCACCAAAATTCTCACAGACAATGTTTAGACCAAGCCTCACAAAAGTTATCGCTCAGAATTTTGATATTTTGTTCCATTTCAGAGATATAGGCCAATAAAGTTAGACCACTTAGGCCATTTTTCCTAGATCACCTATATTCCTATAAACCGTAAGTCCTAGAAACGTCACATTTTCAAGTATTGTTAACAGTACCCCCCCACTACCCATAACCCAAAATTTGGGGTACTGCACTCAAAGGTGGCGCTCTTGTCAAAAATGCTTATTTCTCCTTACCAGATTGACCTAGACTCAAAATTCTTTCATCATATTAATCTCTACATTCAGATGCATCTTTTTCACCCTGGTCTTATGCTCTAAAAATGTTTACTTTTGCCACAATTTCAATTATCAAATCTTCACCAAAATTCTCACAGACAATGTTTAGACAAAGCCTCACAAAAGTTATCAAAATAATTTGGATATGTTGTTCCATTTCAGAGATATAGACCAACAAAGTTCGAGCACTCAGCCCATTTCTCCTATATCACCTATATTCCTATATGAGTATTTTTTTTTCGTGGAGAACAACCATACAACCATCATTATGTGGATACCATTAACAGTGCACATTTTCAGATCTGTACTCTTTTTTTATAAAGCCATTAATTGTATTGTCAAATGTATGCTAGGAATTTTCTTGATGTTGTGTGTTTGCCAACACACATTTTCACCATGTGAATGTGACTGCCAAATATGTAGGATTGTCAGTGGCTCAGTGGGATAGCGCTGGTGTTTGTTAGGTTAGGTCATTAGTTGCCAAGAATCAGAATGCCGAGACACTCTGACATTTAGGGGAACCTCTTTGTTTACTATTTTTCCTTCATCATTAAGTCTATCATATTTATATTTCATCCATTAGTGTTCTTCTCTACAAATGTCTAATTGCCCCAGAATTTCAAAAAGATTTCAGGTGTACTCTTTCAGGAAAGCCCTTCATTTTATTCTCAAATGTATGCTTGGAGTTTTTCTTGTGTGTTTACCAACACACATTTTCACCATGTGAATGTGACTGCCCAATGTGTATGATTGTTAGTGGCTCAGTGGGATAATGCCTTATACTGGTGTTTCTTAGGTTGAGTGTTCAAATCCCTGTTAGAACTTTAGGATCAAGCTGCACATGCTATTGGTCATTTAAGATTCACACCATTGAACAGCACCTGAATGACATCAGCCAATCAACATTCACACTCATCAGTTGCCAAGAATCAGAATGCCGAGACACTCTATGACATTCAGGGGAACTTCTTTGTTTACTATTTTTCCTTCATCATTAAGTCTATCATATTTATATTTCATCTGTTAGTGTTCATCTCTACAAATGTCTAATTGCCCCTCCATGCTTGGAGTTTTTCTTGTTGTGTGTTTATCAATACACATTTTCACCATGTGAATGTGACTGGCTCAGTAGTGCAAGGCAAGTATAACTGTATAATTATAGGCTGTTTATCTTATTGACTCCGACACAGCTGTAGCCTATAATTATTTGTTATTCTTATAATATTTGTCATTTCTTATACATATTTAGTCGGCTCTTCCACTTGACAGAACAACTCTGTATCGGTTAAGGATGTCACGGAAGAAACAATGCTGCAGAAACACAAAAATACGACTTTGAGTTTAGTAGGCTATAATTTTCAGTTCCTGTTTATCTATTGCACAATGGGTAATAATTTAAAGGAATTGTGTTGCAGTCTTGTAAATAGTGACCCTGCAAGATCCCTAGTCATTGCAAAATCATAGTCTGTGACTTAAAACTCTCCTACTTGTCTTTAGATGTGAGAGGGTCTGAGACTGTAGTCTTTCAAAAATCTTTTCCAAATCTTTGCAAATCTTTCCAAAATCTGTCAGTGTAAGTAGGGCTTGAGGTGAAAGTGCTGTGGAGAAATTGCAGGATTGTTTGGCTCTGCCACCTAACCACACCCAGTTTACCTGCTGGGAAACCCTGTAGCTCCGGAGCAGGGGCTCAGACCAGGATCAATTGTTTGCTCGCCCTCAGTTCACTCTTTTGTTCATCTCAACCCAGCACTCCAGTGTGTCCTGCTCTGTGTGCGTCTTTGAGTTAAAGTAAGTCATCACTTTAATGACCCTCACTATGACTTTTGTTATGTTTATCAGTTTGTAGAGTAGCTCTGCCATCATGTGTAAAGTTAAGGTCTTTGTTTGTTGGTTTTGTGTGTTGGAGTCCCATGTGAGAGATGATTAGGTGATGTTGGTTGACTTGGGATGTCAAGTATTGTTTAGTTGTACCTTATATAGCCATATGATTTCAGTTTATTGTACAAATGTCAATTGGTTTGTTTGTGAGTTGGGATCTGTACTGATTTACCCTATTTCACTGATTACTCCATTTTCTGTTTGTTTCCTCTTTGATGCAGCACACATACAAGTAAAGAACAAAACAGATGAATTGAAACTCAAATAAAGTTCACTTGTATTGCACCGAAACCTGCCATCTCCGTGTCATCACTTCATACCATTGAGCCTTCTGACCGAGGCTCTGCCTGCTCGCCACACACTCACTCTACCTCGACCCACATCGCCCCCTACAGTTCCTTCAGTTGGGTTGTGGAGGTTAGCATACTAGAATAGAATACTGTTAGAATACTGTTGGGTTGTGGAGGTTAGCACACTATAACGTTACAGCTACTTGTCAGGACTTGTCGTGCAAGGCAACTATAACTGCATAATTATAGGCCGTTCATCTTATTGACTCCAACACAGAACCCACCCCCACCCCCCTTCACCTACCAACACAAATACAATTCCATTCTGTGGGAAACATTGCCTTCCATTATCAGACCCTTCATCTTATCCATGACAAATGCATAGTCCTGTAGAATAGAGTATTGTTAGAATACTATTGGGTTGTGGAGATTAACGCACTAGAATACTACTGTTAGAATACTGTTGCTGTGGAGGTTAGCACACTAGAATAGGGTATTGTTAGAATACTATTGGGTTGTGGAGATTAGCACACTAGAATAGAGTACTGTTAGAATACTGTTAGGTTGTGGAGGTTAGCACACTATAATGTTACAGCACAGGGTAATCCTAATTTTATGGATCAAATTTATTCCAATCCAAATCAAAAGTTTTGAACAACACAAAGTGAAGGTTTTATCCAGATCAAAACCAAGAATAGATTATGTGATCTAATTTGCCTTTGAACAACCCATTTTCAAGATTTGATCCAATCGGATCCGAAATCCGGTAACTGAAATCCGATAACCGAGATCCGATCACGTTTCTTTTGAACAATTGGGCCCAAACAATCAAAGCATATGTAAACTAAAAAGCTATGCTACCTCATGTTCGTTTTGCTCGGACCCCGTTAATCACCGCTTGCGGTTATATTTATTATTATTTTCCCCGTCTCCCTAATTTTTTGTCAGCTCTAGCGCCTAGGCCCTTTGAGACAGAGACACTGTTCCAACTTTAAAACGTCCGATAAGTGGCAACGTTGTATTACATTTAACTAAATGCAGGAATTAGTGTGAGCTTCACAAGTAAGGAAGGTGCAAATATTATGTAATTTATCATGGGAAATTATTGGAAATGTTATTTCTTGTTTATTCTAATTGCAAACCACACACATCCATTCGTAATCACACGTACACATTTAATACTGGAAGACTCTCATTTTGTTTATTTGATGTTGCCTAGCAACTGGAACAGACTTCAGAGCAAAGATTCTAGAACAGAGCTTCAGAGAGACACGTTTTGAATTCGTGGCCAAGAACCTAAAATATCGATTCCATGTGTGCTGGATGGTGTGCGTCCTTTATGAAAGTAAGTGTTTTATAGAGTTACAGACATAATGAGTCATGTTGTAATGGTCCACATAAATGTGCCCCTTCTGTTATTAGAATGCTAAGCGGAGATTTAACATCATTCATTTCTTGTGTAGCTAGAAGCTAGCTAGCTATGTCATAGGGAGGAGATGTTGCTGTAACGTTATGGGATTTATGTTGCTAAGTCATTTGATATGAGATGCTTGTACTCGTAACTTCGTCACTCGTAACTTTAGGACTTTTTTTTTTTCTAAGAGTAATTCAGGAAGCATTTTAGCCCTAATAGTAGCGACTGAGTCTGTGACAGCTTAAGCGAGGACTCCTATTAAGACCGATTCACAAACAATGTTTTGTGGTGGCATTTCACATCGCGATGTTTTGAAATGCATCTAACAATCACGAGGGAACAATTTTGCATCGTAGGCATAACTAAGGGATGCAGTAACGCCACCAACAACAACCAAAACTAGCCTACTCATTGTTTACATGTACAGTACATTAAATGTAACGTTTCATTGTGAATCAAATTAAAAGATTCTCCTCTTTGCAAACGTTGGTATAGGCATATGGTGACAGATTAATTTAATAATGTTGCTGCGTGAATCACGGTAAGCGCGAATGAAGTGGCCACTTCTTAATGGGACTCACTGTATGGAAGTAGGCTAAGTAAAATAGAGATGTTTAAAATAAGATAAAGTTAGGATATGCCCGCTTGACAACGGCAGAGATAACTGGCCTTTGGCCATAGCAACCATCCATTTAGAACGACTGGCCTTCATAGCAACCAAGGATCTTAGCTGTGATTCATGTAGCTACAGTATGTATGCAATGTGATGCAAAGTATGGAAAGGTGATGAAATATACTGAAACAGGTCAAGAAATATAGTGCAATGTAGACAGTAGTATACAGTTGATTTACAGAAGGTGGTTTAGAGTAATGAATTAAATATAAATATGTGCAATGTATTAGCAGTTATCTCATACAATAAGTAGAATAATGTATGTAGATGTAGCAGTAACATTATAATAGTAGAAATAATAATATAGATATATGCAGTGTATTAACAGAATATAATAAAACAGAATAAATATGGATATTCAATATGACAAATATATAACAGATATGTACATAACATACAGCTATGTGCAGTGTGGAAACAGTGTCATTGTAGGGCAGAAACAACATTATAAGAGTAGTAAGAATAAGTCTATGTGCAGGATGAATAGTATAAAGATCAGTAGAATAACTATGTATAAATGTAATTACAGTAGGCCTATGTACATTTGTAAATAAATAGAAAACTATGGGTGAGAGGGATAAATTAATTTTATTTAATCGTAAAAGTAAATTGCATTCAATTAAATTGCAATTAAAAATCTTTCCAGTAGGCTTTAATGTCACGTAAAAAGTACAACCAAAGCTGAGCTTGATTAACTAGAACGTCTAAAGAACCAGAACTTGAGTGTAGTTTTTTAGTAAAGTAAAGAGTAAAGAAAAATCCGCACACTCAAGTCTTTGCAAACAAGTTTTTTTACTCTATGTGCAAGCTTTCGGTCAGATGACCTTCTTAAGGCAGAGTAAAAACACATTAAGTGAAACAGTGCATGAGGTTACATATAATCATTGATTCATGACACCTGTGTCAGTTTCAGTGCATTCTAGGAATTAGTCTTTTACAGAGTCATGACATCCAAAAAAGCATCATGGGAAATGCAGTCCATAGATAGATGATGAAGACATTGATTTGATTTTAGCCATAGAAGCTAAATTCGAAGGCAGGCCACTGGTAAAATCCAACGAACCGCATTCACCCCGCAAGGCAATAGTTGAATAGAGCTTTTGAGGTATAGCCACTGCTCCAACACTGAAAGGCACTGTTAGAATGCTTGGATCAAGCCAGGTTCAGCATAGCGTATGTCACTGTCTGCTCACATTGGTGACCGGACCAGGGCAAGCACACTTTCGCAGTTCCCGCCGGAAATGCAGTCTAGTTAATACAGTACATCTTTTAGTATTCACATTTCTCTCTGAAGAAAGTAGAAATAGGCCAACATGGCGGCACTATTTCCCGGCCAGTAAATTGCACTTCCTTTTTTCACCTTTCATGGGCTCGCTGAACTTAAACACTTTGGACTTTCTAGACTTGGGAGAAACGGCAACCCCCAATTTGGGACTTGACATTGTGTGCAGTGCACTGCTTTGACTCGAAGGGACAGAGATTAGACAGTCAAAAGTGGCTCTCTAATAGTGGGGTCACATTCGGTTTGTTCTACACATGTTATCTCACCGGCGGAGCCATGGGTGTGTTTTTGAGGACCTGTTAGGGGTGCTAATTGTGCAATTAATCACCAGGAAGCCATGTTTGTGTTTTTCTCCAAGCACAGCCCTCCCCTGCTACAGCACTTCCTCCAGTGACTCCACAGCAAGCTCATGCCTATTTTCCCAAATCATAGCTCATGCCATTTCTGCACTTTTTCTGCTCGTGTTGGGATACAAAACGTTGTAACTCTAAAACCAAATATCAGTATGTACTACCATGATATGTCTGTGTTTAATTCCTGCATATCATTTGACATACTCTTAAACCACATGAGACTGGAATTTCTGTACATACCGGTATTACGGCAGTAGAGTAGATAGCTCACCATCCAGCTCCATGCAATGCACAACATGTTAGCAGCTCAGCTTCTCATTTCACATATACATGTAGGTGGTGATTGGTTAATAATATCTCTTCAGGCTAACAATCGATTGTTCTTATCTCGGTCTGAGGAGTGTGTGGCTTTATGTTACTGATGAACAGCCATGCTTCAGTTAAAGTGAAATGGGGTTCTTAGCTTGCAGCCACTGGTTTAATCTTAGTTGGCTGCTGGCAAAACAAGTCTGCAGTCCACTGAGGTGGAATGTGGTACAGGCATAACAATTTGGTATGCGGGTGCCTGCCCAGAAAGCTGAATCAATAATAGATACGCGATAGATTTTTAACACGGAGCTCTGAAAATGTGTATTTTAACTTATTTAAATTGACATTGACTAGCAGGTGCGGTACATAAAATTAACAGACAAATACAGTAATAGTTGGCAGACAAGGTTGCTTCAGTTCATGCTGTGGCAAATGTGTGTACAGTATGTTCATTAACTTTGGGGCATCTTCATAATCCATGTGTAATGGTGTTTTAGGCCTACAGTGGCTGATGCATGACTGTTTTATGTAAATGTGGCCCTTTTTATAGTCACTTATTTCACGCATGGAATTTTCCACTGAAAACATGTATTCATTTAAAAGTGATGCTGTACATCTTACATACTGTAAGTGCATGATGCAAGACAGCTAAGGACTCGGTGGTCATGACACATTGGATAGGGTTTTGTCATGGCTCTAGTGTCTTGACAGAATGATGGCTGACAGCATGGGAATAACACAAATGGTCCCCCTGTCCATGCCAATGCCTTAATGTGATGACATTGTCTTGTTGAAAATGGTGAGAATAATCTCTCATCTATCGCTGAAAGAGAAAAGCCTCCCATTGACGCATAGGATTACTCATTTCAAACGGAAATGTAAAAATGGTGCAGAATCATTCAAAAAGTTTTGGCCTTGGGTGTGAAAACATAGTTAAATAAAGTTAAACACAGCTTGTGGTGGTGATTTCAAAAAGCTGTTTTTTTTGTTGGTTAATTCTATAAATTGGATTCAATTGGATAGTCTTGCCAATAAATAAAAAAAATTGATGAGGAAAAATAACTCTGTTGAGACTATATTTGTGTCTTGCTTTTGATCATTCTCAAAACTCAAAGTAAACCCAAACATTCTGTGAATTCAGTTGCAAGACAAAAAGAGACAAAAAGGGGAACATTGGACCAGTACGGCACCAATTTACTGAATCATGTGCTCTTGCTTTGATAAACACACAGCCATAAGATTTCCCATACTGAAGCCTGTCAAGTGCATCACATGACTTTACTGATGGCCTCTCATTGAGCATCACCCAAACGTACGACTGCTTTTCATCACGTCCCTATGACTGTCAAGCTACATGAAGCACAATTGTCACACTAGACACGGCACCGCAGTGAATGTGGAGTGCTGAGTGAAAGTTCACCCCCCCCCCCAAAAAAAAAAAAACATCAAAAGGATGGAAAGACAACCCAGATTTGCTTCTGGAGTACATACTGTTATCAGCAGAGTTGAGATGACTTTCACTTACAGCCTCTTTGAAATGAAATAAATAAACAAACAAATAAACAAACGGAGGTTATCTGTATTTCCGTCTTAAATTTGTCATAAACTTCTGTCTGACCCCATTTCCATAAAATAACAATATCGTAGTAATATAATGTTGGTTTGGAGAGGGGAAAGGAAACAAGTCCCATACTCTATTATATTTTACATTTTATTATACATTGAACATGCTTATCTGTACAAATATTTCAGGAAATTAATAGACAAAATAAATTAACACAATTTTTATGCATAGACTGAAATTAAGAGATTAATTGAAAGGAGCAGGTGTTCAGATACCTAGTGTCAGATGAACTACTAGTGGAAGACTACCATTTTACCATCCTGAGTTATGTAGCCTACTATAATCCATGGCTGTTATTTGTTAGTCCTGAGTGCTGAATTCTACTGCACAAATAGAAATGTGGTGTAAGTGCCTGTGGCTTTGGTCATCTTGCTTACATCCTAAGATTGTGCGTTGCACATTCATTTCCTGTTAGTGAAACATCCTCAGCCTGTATGCCTATTCATCACACAATGTTGCTAAGAGGGTGCCGCGATGACGAGGCCCTCCTCAATTAGTGAAGCAATTTCAATTTGGCCTTGCTCAGTCACAGAGCATTAATGATTAGGCCACTAAAGTGGCCGCTGACAGGGCTGGGAAGCATTCTTCTCTCTGTTCAAGGCTGATAGTCGAGAAGAAAGTTAGCCTTATCATTCATCCGTCATCCAAGTACGCAGCAAAGCTGAATACATTGCAGGAGGAGTGTGCTGATTTAATATGGATTGTGTATCACATTCCGACACATGCTAGTTCTTAGTGGACCATGAATTTCATTTATTTGTAGCACAGCTCACATGTCATTCAACTGACCAGATGAAACAAAATCAATATGGAACAAAATAGAGGGCATGAATGGATAGTAGATTATTCAATAAAGGGAAAAAAGAAAAATAACACAATTTCCTTACAAAATATTGAAAAATGGTGAAACTTGGATAACAAAAAAAAAACACTGGGTAGAGGGTAAAATGCATTTCTCCCTAGTAGGTCCTAGCCAAACCATTATGGTAACACTTCCTTTTACAGTCTGGTAGGAACCATTCCTTTTGCAGTCCCTGAATTATTACACTTGTAGTTTCTCTGTATCTATCTACATAATACCTGTAGTAATTAATTACCCAGTAATGGTTTAAAATGTATTGATAATAGTTGAGATGTGTCCACTGTAAGTATTTCACATGCAGTTCTCTGTATTTACCATGTTACCTGTGATACTTACCCAATAATATACTCTAAGTTTACATATTCACTAGGTAAATGCTCAGCAATTATGGGGACTGTACAATTAATGATTATACCTTAACTTGTCAAGTTGGCCATTTAAATTTCTACATATTATCAAATCTGCAAAAATGACATCAGTTTACCAAACAAGTTCCTGTTTTACAAAGTTACCATGCTGACTGTTTTGAAATACAGTGATAATAATGTTAACCTGATAAAACTATTATTGCTGGCAAAGTCAAAGTCAAAGAGAGAGCAGCAGCACAGAGTGTTCTCTGAAATGACTTCCTCTCATTAAATATTCAGCTTGAACAATGAAGTCACAGCTATACTCCACTTGACACTGTGTGGGTCTGGTGTCTCAGTCGGAGGCCTCCTTCCTATGAGCAAATCACAGCTGTTTTCATTTGCTATAACTGTACTGCCTCTCATTTTATATTGATTTATCTATGATGTAAAAGCCATTGCTATTTGTTTATGATGGAGTTAGCGGAACTATTGTAAATCTAGAGGGCTCCATGTGCAAGTTAAATGCTGTGCAATCACACATTCAAACAGCATTTAAAAGATCGGTGGGTCAAATGTTTAAATATTTGTTTATTTATGGACCTTACAAGCGAAATCTGAATCCCAATAGAATACGCGATCAACCCATTACAGAACAACTCCTGGAAATAAATTGACGCCGCATTATCAAACACAGGGCAGAATGGAATTTATTTATGGCACCATTGTTAAGCTGTGACACGGTTTAGTGGCTCCAGCACTTATTTGATAAGGCTTGCCAAGAACACAAGCCTAAAAAAGTCTTCGGCACTGACCTGAATAGACATTGCCTGTTGTACATTGGGCTTAATTAGGTTCGATTGTAAATCCAGCCAGTCAGCCTTCATCCCTGTGAGCTTCAGGAAGAGGATATTACTTATTAGTTTCCTGAGAGCGAGGCTGGCTAAATCTTGTCATGCATGCAACTACATGTGTGTAATAACAACTATATGTGTATGCACTCATAGACAAACCCCTGCCCCTGTCTGTGCACATAGTATGTGTTTGTATGTGTGTGAAGGATATAAATAGAGAGAGAGAAAGAGAGGGATGTAAGAATAGATGTACGAATGTAAGAATGTGAGGCTTATTTTCCCCAGGTTACATTCCTGAAACTTGTTGTATAAGAACTCTTAGAGAACCATTTACTGAAATAACTAAATCTGAAGATGGAGTGTGGTCACAGGCCAGAGCAGACAATCTGTAGACCATCATCAACCTTGAGAGTTCAGTGACACTCACACCCATAGTTAGCACCTACTGTATAGTTATACAAAAAGGCAGAAAGTGCAAGACACTTCTGTACTGGCGGTTTTGCCTGTTGAAAAAAGCAGTTCCACAGCAAGTGCCCAACACTAACTTCTTTTGAATCATGTAACGCTGTGCATTGCAGCTAGAAGAGACATTGGCTATGCCCTCAAGGGAAAGCTAGGGTTTGGCGAATCCAGGTTTCTTTAGAAAATTACTTTAGACAGATAGATAGATAGATAGATAGATAGATAGATAGATAGATAGATAGATAGATCACACCCTGAATTCTATGTTACTTACTGAATTCTATGATCTACAATTTCTGCATCATATGGTCCTATTTTGGATCAAGAGGGTGTAAAAGCTCTTTTACAAAGCCAGACATCTTGTTTCATGTTTTTGTATGTCTCAAGGGAGAGGGAGGGTGTTTATGTGCAATATTCTAATGGGAGTTATTACTTTATAACACAGAGTTGCATCCACAAAAATCCACTCAAAATCACTAAATCAGTTTCTGAAAACCGGGCAGCTGTAATATGCATGTGACATTAATCCAGCCAAGGATGCCCATGACGTGCATGATTACTGTATTCTTGGAAATTAATCTGGCCTAAGCGTCTCACCTGCTCTCATTAAGGAAGACTAGAGGCGCCAGATTGCATTGTTCTTGAGTGCCCCGAGCGTGATTAATGAGAAAGTGTCCTCCATTTGCTGGTGACATTAGACTAATCATCCTTGCAGTGACTGCATTAGCATAGTTTGTGAATACTCCCCCCCCCCCCCCCCCCCAACTCTTTACAGCTACACACACACACACCCTGTGTGCCAACACATGGGAGTTGTCAGGCTGGGCACAAGGGGCATGACAGGGGGGTGCCCTGGTGGAGGGTGGTGTAATGGGTGTGGAGGTTGGATCGGGGCAAGACACTATCACCTCCTTGGTGATCAGCTCAATATGCAGCCAGGGTTGTGTGGTAACGAGGGGTCAGATGAGCCCCTCACGAGTGCTCAGTGGGGAGTCACATCTCACCCTGCGGGGGGCAACAGCTATGCGCTATGCTCCCGGGTGTCGGCGCCGGCCCATATGTCACTGCAGCAGGAGCCTGGAGCTCGGAGAGCTCGGAGTCGGGCAGAGGCGGAGGTGCATTGTCAGTGCCACGCTACGGCGTGCCACACAGCGCCGCACACCAAGTGCTGATTGTCTACAATCATGGGAGACATCTGCCTATCCACCCTCCACTGAGCAGCAGCAGAAGATACTCAGAGCCTAATTGTTCTAGTAATAGGAATGGCTGCATCCTATTATTACCCAAAAGAAAAACTTTTTATGAGCCACTTCAGAGATAATAAGAGTAAATTCAGTTAAAAAAAGAACTGTTTTGCCACTAAATTAAATCTTAAAATATACAGAATGTTTGTCACTGTAAACCAAACTGCAACTAAAGCATTCTGATACTCAGAAACTTCTGGAATCATAATCTTTGACAGAAAGCTGATATGCATATGCTTCTAAAACTTTAGAGAAAGTCACAATAGGAGATTATAATGAATTAATCAAGCTTTAGATAAGACTATTTCATGAAGAAAGAGCTCAAGGTGTTCCAATATCAATATAAAGCTTTTGAGCGACAGGGATTGCATAGTAGATGTATTTTGGGTTAATTGAAAGATTGAGAAAATGCTAACTGTGATGAAGACAGATTTGTATTAAGAGTGAAGTATAACATATGTACAGTACCACCATATGTGTAGACGATTTTGAAACAGTGTGGCAGTTACAGCAGACAAGTCTGCAGCTTGTTCAGAGATGTTCATTCTTGGAAGAAATGAACAGATTGCATCATCTGTTTTAAATTGTGCTTTAAACATGCTTTAAGCATGACAGTTATTTTTTTTATGAGAAAATCTTCACATCCTGATAGCTTGGCCTGAAATACTGGCCAGTGCTTTTAAAGGGAAGAAAGAGGGTTTGCCTCTGGGATTTTCATGGGCACCTTAGGCAAAAAAGAAAAAAAAAAGAAGAAAAAAAAAATGTGGTGTGTAAAAACAGCTCAGAAAGCTGTGCTCATGAGAGAGTCTTCCTGTCTCCCAATTAGTTTACTAGTTTACTTGTGGAAGTCGAAGCGCGACCTGGCTTACAAACGCTTCAGCTATTCATATGAGACTTGTGTGTTCATGTGTTCATGTGTGTGTTCATAATTGTTGCATGTTTGTAGAGAAAACAATATTGTGATGTGCACAGCACATACACATAGTAGATATCTCCATCTTACAAGCAAACATTGATTCATGAACATGAGCAGGCTTGGAATTTCACCATTCTGGGGGCAAGGCCACTTGGCCTTCAGTTGGGCATATTTGGTGGGGGGCACAAAGGCCACATGTCAGGGCACCAAGGCCAAAGTTAACTATACAGTAGTAGGCTATAACAATGATCAAAGTTTAGCCTATTCACTGCAGTAGACCTGCATCACTGTATGAAACATTACAAAAACATGAAATGAAAACATGACATATTACATAGAACTGTAAATCATCTGACTATCTAGGCTATATATAACATTTATTTTATATTTGGCCTGTTATGAAATCATGTATTGAACAATTTAATCACAGCTCAGCTTTAAGAAACTCAAATTTAGCCTAGATGCATGCTTAGCATTTTGTGATCATTAAGGCTACTTTCACAAATTCTTAGTCAGCTGTACTCTGATTTACCAATATCAAGGCGATATTTGTAACATTTATTTTGTATTTGGCCCGTTATGAAATCATGTGGAACAATTTAAACACATTGTAAAACTTAAAGCCCAAATTTGGAGACATCCATGTATGTCGAACTTTACTGCAAACTCAAAACTGGATTACTCTGGAACGGCTAACTGTACAGGGGACTGCTTTACACCTTTGTGCTCAAAATACAGTAGGTGGGGGGCAACAGTACTGTGTGGTCCACGGTTGGCGGGGGGCTCTAGACTTCTGGCCCCATGTGCTTGGTAAACCAATGTATTAGTTGTTATTTACACCAACCCTGTCAGCTTTTAATCTTAGAGGGTACTAATTTATTTATTATTTACAGATTTATTTAAAACATTCATATTCAAAGTGAAGCACTAAGGGTGGTTTACTGAAGTTGAATTGACAAATAACAAAATACAACAGCATTTGTATTTGTTGTAAACAAGTACATCCGTTTAATGACTTGTTTTTCAACAGATTTGCAGAACAAATCCGCAAATGTGCATTAAATGAGCAATCTTCAACTACAAAATAAAACCAAAATAGACAAACATTAATAATCAAATAAAATGTCCCAAAAAATAGATACTTATTCCTACTTCGTTCCTGGCTTTCAGGTATCTGCAACTCTGCAGTGGACGAACCTGCAATGATTAAATAAATACATAAATAAATAAAACAAAAACTATGTTAAATGTGTCATGTCATATTAACAGGCTATGTAACCATTTGCCATCATGAAAACCCGTCATCAGCCATGGAGGCAGACACTTGATGAGGTAGAGTTAGGTAGTGGTAGAGATGTGCTCCAAAGTACTTCAACAGTGTCTCTGAAAAAAAAAATATTGCATAAGTGCATATTTGATCGAGCAGAATGAGTTTATTTTGCTATCATTACTTACACTCATCAACAAGCAATTCCGCATGTAACAATTCATATTCTATTGGCAAATGAGGCATAATCAAAAGTATACTTAATTGCAGTATGGTGAACGCTTAACATGGTGATCTACTGCAGCCTAAATATTAGGGTAGCACCGCTACATCACTTGCCACTATCTTAATCAAATGTAAGTCTATTTTCATCACAGAAGTCTCCCCACCCAACATGGTATATTTTCTCAAACACTACCATCTCTCTCCAAAGATCATAGAGCAGAGCGCACGTACTGCCAGACTGCACGTACTTCCTTCTTTGCCTACGAAGCTGGAACGTTACGACTGCCCAGAGTCGCGCTAGTCAGTGGGTTGGGGTTGGGACTGGGAGCCTGGGCTTAGCCTGCTGTTGCTATCAGACTTACCACTATGTCACATATTATAGAACAGTAATAAACTATCAACACTTTCAGGTGCGAAATCAGAAACATTTGCCTTCAGCTACAGTACGTTTTCATGTAGCTGGACAACAGTACTGTGTGGTCCACGGGAAAACTAGAGCAGAATGTTGTGGGGCAGCTTTTAATCTTTACCCCCCGCCATCCAGCGACAAGGACCGGCGTATGTGGCTGAAGGCGCTAAACTTGAAGAACCTCCGAAAAAGCCCTACATCTGTTCTTTTCATTTTGTGGACGGCAAACCATCAGACCAACACCCATACCCCGAGAAATGGTTGGGATATGTTACTCCTCCGACGAAAAAGGCTCGTCGTATACTTGTGAGGCTCCCAGGTAAGATACAATTTTGCTAGCACTAACAGCTATCATTATCGCCAGCTAGCGTCTAATGTGTATGATCAACATTATCACATCAGTACCTTTTTTCAAAACTATGTACAGTTATGCCGTCTAACTTTTTTGTTTGGTGAGGGCTTGTTAAGACCTATGTCTCAAAACTTCCTGGTTAAACCGAGCTGAAACCATATCAGCATGTTCGCAAACAGCGATAGCAAATGCTATCGTCTGTTAGCAGTATGTTAGTGATTGCTACGAGATTTAGTGAAGCAAGTTCCTAGTTACATTTCCTCCCTGTTAGTCCCGACGACACACGAAATTACGAAATTGCACAGCGCATTGATGTGGGCAGACTGACAGTTTCTCCTGTTGCTTGTTTTTAACCTTTAGAATGCTGCAATGGGGAAAATATGCAGAATAAAACTCTCACTTATTCAGATATGTAGACCTCATAGGCTACACCCCTAACTATGCCTTGATTTGACCTCAATAAATGAACAGCATTACAACATGGGATCAGGTCGAGGATTTATAATTTGATGTCCAGGACTGGTTATATTGGAAGGCAGCACAATGATTAACCTTATCTTTGAGTACTTACTGATGCTGTGTTATTTCTACAGAAACACCCTCAACCAGTTCTGCAAGCCAGGAGACTGATGGGATAACTGAGATGACTGATAGGATGACACACTGTGATGCTTCTACACAGTGGGAATATCTACACATGGAAGATCACACTTATGCTGTCAGTGACCCACTCCATTGTCCTCACCTCCACGACCAGACAACACCGTGTCCTGAACAAAATCTGGTACACACCGAACTTCTCCGGAATGATCGGCTGTCTCTACTGTACACTGGGTTGTCACTGGATGCATTTGAGGCTTTGGCCGTGGATCTGACAGCTGGATGCAGCATCTCTCAGTTACACCCCAAAGATCAACTGTTGATGACCCTGATGAAGCTCCGGCTGAACTTATTACAGGACGACATCGCAGAGAGGTTCAGAGTGTCTCAGACTATGGTCAGTAGGATAATCTCTCAGTGGCTGGACATTATGGAGGAGAAGATGAGGTGCTATGTTCCATGGCTGCCCAGGGAGACAATCCAGGCAACGATGCCACAGTGCTTCAAGGAACATTATCCATTAACTACATGCATCATCGACTGTTCTGAGACCCCTCTTCAGAAGGCTCACAATCTGGACTCAAGAGGCGAGTCTTACAGTCATTACTATGGACAAAATACAATCAAGTTCCTCATAGCTATTGCACCATGTGGTTTGATAATGTTCATCTCTCCAGCATATGGTGGGAGATCCAGTGACAAGTTCATCACAGCCAACTCAGGGTTTCTGGAGTATCTGCGTCCAGGTGATGAGGTGATGGCTGACAGAGGTTTTGTTATCCAAGATCTTCTGTCTGAACGTAAAGTCAAGCTGGTCCTGCCAGCTTTCACCAAAAGAGGCCTGCCTTTGTCTGAAGAAGACACTACCAACACGAGGCGCATAGCTAACGTCCGAGTGCACGTTGAGAGGGTCATATGCCGTCTGAAGAACTACAGAATAGTCTCCGAAACTGTGCCCATTAACATCACCCCGAAATTTCACAAGATTCTGAGAATCTGTGCAGGTCTATGTAATCTTCGTGGGGACATTATACAAGAAAATGAGGAATAAGATGATCAATGTTTATAATGTATAGACGTTTAAGTTCAATCAGTTCTAATGGTTAAAATGTTGTTTCTGTTTTTTTCTATTGTTCATTTTTACAAATCTATACAAAACTTAAATTTAGATTTAGTGTTCAAGTACAATGTTGTTTCTATTGTTCATTTTTACAAATCTATACAAAACTTGAACATATTAAGTTGTAAGGTACAAAGACAATGTTGTTTCTGTTGTCCATTTTTACAACTATACAATTTTCAAACAATTGTAAGCATCCACCATAACTTTGTCTGCTCTTTCTACTAGTGTTTTTAGGAGTTTTTCCATGTTTACAACTCTATACAAAACTTGAACTGATACTTGTATATTGTAATACACAAACATGATGTCTGTCAGACGGGGTCAATAAACTAGACACATTTTCAGCATTTGTTATTTTATTTCATGTTTGATAGACTACATAAATATTACATTAAAACAACAGGCATTAATAATTACAAGCAGTTTTATGTAGTTGATAAGTAAGCATAAATTGTGACTACTTGCGTAACTGCATATAACGCTCACAGAGCAACAGGCGACCTTCACTGTACTGGTCCGAAACAAAAGGAAGCATGTCTCGGAAATAGAATTCCCTTAGTCTAGCCACATTCTTTGCACAAAAAGCCTCATCAAAGGGGATGTGAAGCATCACCTGCTTTGAATGAGACCAAATCAATAATGTGCACGCCTTTAATTTTGTACAGAACAAGCCAATTTGAATTTGCATGTAGAAGCCGCGGGGGCCATTAGGCTGTAACTTAGGAACACCCTGTACAATCTTAACGTCATATTTCTGATTTTTCATTAATTCATCCAGTGTTTCGTTAGCTTTTAGGAAAGGACATTTAATCTCAAGCAGCTCCCCTGAACTCAGAACCCCATCGGGGCTGGCCAGGGCCGGCCCGAGGCATAAGCGAACTAAGCGGCTGCTTGGAATCGAGTTGCTTGCTTTCTTTTTTTACATAATAAATAACGTAAACAAGTGACATCAATGAATGAATAAATGAAACAATTAATAATTTAAAACAAGAAAATTCTGATTTCATGATCAATATGCCTGCCTACCTCTACTGTGTCTGCCAGCCTTTGAGTCACGCGCATAAACTAGACACCTCGGATGCATAGACAATTCGTGCAGACACTGCATCAAGTTCAAAAATCGGAAGAGACGGTAATGTTAAGAAAAGTATCCCTCTGGTGCCAAAAACAGTAAGAAGAAAATGACAGAGGAGGAGAAAAACGAGCAAGATACAGGTATGTTTGCATGATTATTTACAGTATGTTTTGTGCTTGAGGCAGCTAGCTAGCTGTCATGATCTAATAATATAAGCCATCACCAGAGCTAAATCCCTGCCATCAACAGAGAAATGTCTCCCATTAATATATATTTATCTAGATGTATTTCAGATGTCAAGGATATTGGGATTGTTTTGGATGTTTAATCAAGCATGTGCCCTAGCCATAGGTGGGCTTTTGTTGTAAATTAAAGTTAGCTAGCTGACTGACGTGGACATTTAGCACTAGCTACATGAAAACGTACTGTAGCTGAAGGCAAATGTTTCTGATTTCGCACCTGAAAGTGTTGATAGTTTATTACTGTTCTATAATATGTGACATAGTGGTAAGTCTGATAGCAACAGCAGGCTAAGCCCAGGCTCCCAGTCCCAACCCCAACCCACTGACTAGCGCGACTCTGGGCAGTCGTAACGTTCCAGCTTCGTAGGCAAAGAAGGAAGTACGTGCAGTCTGGCAGTACGTGCGCTCTGCTCTATGATCTTTGGAGAGAGATGGTAGTGTTTGAGAAAATATACCATGTTGGGTGGGGAGACTTCTGTGATGAAAATAGACTTACATTTGATTAAGATAGTGGCAAGTGATGTAGCGGTGCTACCCTAATATTTAGGCTGCAGTAGATCACCATGTTAAGCGTTCACCATACTGCAATTAAGTATACTTTTGATTATGCCTCATTTGCCAATAGAATATGAATTGTTACATGCGGAATTGCTTGTTGATGAGTGTAAGTAATGATAGCAAAATAAACTCATTCTGCTCGATCAAATATGCACTTATGCAATATTTTTTTTTTCAGAGACACTGTTGAAGTACTTTGGAGCACATCTCTACCACTACCTAACTCTACCTCATCAAGTGTCTGCCTCCATGGCTGATGACGGGTTTTCATGATGGCAAATGGTTACATAGCCTGTTAATATGACATGACACATTTAACATAGTTTTTGTTTTATTTATTTATGTATTTATTTAATCATTGCAGGTTCGTCCACTGCAGAGTTGCAGATACCTGAAAGCCAGGAACGAAGTAGGAATAAGTATCTATTTTTTGGGACATTTTATTTGATTATTAATGTTTGTCTATTTTGGTTTTATTTTGTAGTTGAAGATTGCTCATTTAATGCACATTTGCGGATTTGTTCTGCAAATCTGTTGAAAAACAAGTCATTAAACGGATGTACTTGTTTACAACAAATACAAATGCTGTTGTATTTTGTTATTTGTCAATTCAACTTCAGTAAACCACCCTTAGTGCTTCACTTTGAATATGAATGTTTTAAATAAATCTGTAAATAATAAATAAATTAGTACCCTCTAAGATTAAAAGCTGACAGGGTTGGTGTAAATAACAACTAATACATTGGTTTACCAAGCACATGGGGCCAGAAGTCTAGAGCGGAGCCCCAAAACATTTTTGGCATGTGAGTAAGAATGGATTACTGAATGAGCCTACCGAGTCCTTATGCATCTGTGTCCAGGGGGACAGTAGTTCATAAACAGTCACTGTATTAATACATAACCTCACTGTATTAATTTATCATTTAATTAATACAGGCACCTCTACCATGGGTGCCTGTGCCATGGCCATTGCCCTGTTTTACTGCAGGGGTCCACCGGGGCACTAGGTGTCCCTATCTTGTCTGGTGTATCTTACAGGCTTCCTGATTGTTGGGACATGGACCCGGGTGTACCTTTATAGGCTAGCCTGTGGGAGTGTCTTCTCTCTTCCCCGCTCACTTCGCCAGTGAGAGCTGTCTGGGTGGCTTGACTGCACTGCTTGACTCTGCGTTGTGGGAGGGGGCCCCCAAATCAAATTCTGCTTAGGGCCCCCAAAAGGCTCGGGCCGGCACTGGGGCTGGCTGACAGCCAGGGCTCTCCAGGACACACAACTGTGCCATGGCGTGTTACCCTATAGCCACTGTCTTCAAGCCATTTCAGGGCCAACACCTCACCTTCCACACCATGTCTGGTAGCAGCATTCCCATGAAACCGCGGCAAGACATGTTGCTGTAAGAATACTTGGGGGCTGCTTCTGACCGGCACCTTCTTGGCAGAGCTAGCTGTTATTCTCAGTCTGCGAGAGTCGTGCCAGAGGTGAGACGCACTCTGCTCCTGAGTCTGCAGCTCCAGTCTTCCCGAGTCTATTGCCACAAAAGCCTCATAGAAAGCAGAGCAGCGAGGGCAGATGTTGGCACCATCATGCTCTGTGTGGGTTGCTGCTGGAGGCTCCTGAAGGTTCATGGCAGGTGCTTCAGCATTTACACACTTGTGTAACAGACTTGACATGGGCAGCTTCAGATGTTTCAGTCAATTACAAAGAGCCTCTTGGGTGAGGAAAAGAGGGGTGGGAGGCAGAGGTAGATGGTGAGGCCCTACATCACGTGCTTGGAAAGCATCACTGGCCCTATGGTGGGTAAAGGAGATGTCTGTCAGCAGCTTTGGTGTGATGTTCCTTTGGGTCCCGCTATTCCATCGCCGTTGCTCATCAGTGCTGGCAACTACTGTCAGGCCATTGGACACTGCATTTTCCACCTAAAAACATGAATTTGTAATTACAATATTATTCATGACCTTACCTTGTTCCGAGCAAGACAAGTGATTAGACTGGACGTTTCAGGGTTGTCAACTTTCAGTATTTCAGTTTTTTTCAGTATGGGATTAGCAGTAAGCATACCAACAGGTTTGCACACATTTCTATGATGTCCAGTTTGTTTGGTTATGCTGTTCATCCCAGATAAAAAGTGACAAATAGATAGATAGATACTTTATTGATCCCAAAGGGTAAATTCAAGACTGCTAATGCTAGAAAATATATTAATTCCATACCACATTCTATGAATATTGACAACCAATGCTGGACCCTCCATTGGGAGTGAACAGCTAACCTACCTTTTAGATGTAGTCAGAGGCTGTACTACATACACATATATTGTTCATATGCCAAGTAAAATAAATACTTACCAGAATTCAATGTAAGGTATGCTTCTCCATACCAAATAAAAGGTTACTTACCTGTAGTCCTTACTTACCTTAATTCTTGTAACCATGACGGGATTAGACTACTTACAAATGGTCACCAGTTCAGCAACACTGATGCGAGAAACTCGGTCTGACCAACATAGCATAGCATTATATAGTATACAATACAAACAATTGTTATCCTCGTTAAGGGGAAAGAAATACCGGAGAATCGCAATGATTTAAAATTCTGCAGCAGCAGCAACGCGCACATCTTTGCATAACGCTAACGTTAATGTTAGCTAACGTTAATGTTAGCTAACGTTACATTAGATTCAGATTTCATTAGCCTAGTTACAGTTCTTGCAAGTTTACAGTTTCACGTCTTCTCTACTAAGTCGTCAAAATACAACTGATAATGTAATCAAATAGATGTCGGAGACATTAAATCATGCTCGCTAAAAGATACTTACCTTCCACAAAATTGCTGTTGCGTGGCTACAAGACCTCCCCATGCCGGCTATACAGGTGCACCCAGTTGTCTCCATGGCTCCATCGGTCCTGGTTAACACCCATGCACTGTGGCTTGGTGTGCTTGCTTGACTGGGGTTGACTGCAGCTTTCAAAAATATGACATTGTGTTCCTTCATCTCGCAATGCACGTCCGACCTTCCCACTGTGTAGGTACTGATAAGCCTCTGTGCTCTTGAAGTTCTTCATGGCCGCCCCTTCGACGCCCATCGATACTACGACATAATTAAAAATATCTCCATATGACACTTGAGGCCACCGCCGCATGTCATCTACCCAATCTGTGGAGATAATTAGCCTCGGGTGGCGAAGTAAAATCCCTCCATCCGACCTCTTGATGCTGTTTTTTGTCTCTTCCCACGTTAGCCTCTCCATCCTAATTCGGCGGGTTTTTCAACTTAGCTATTAACAGTAGCTAGCAGACCGGAAGTTTAAAGACAATGCAGAAGAAAAGAACGTTTAAAAATGGGCGGGGCTGCATAAGGCGAATACACTGAAATTCTGGAAAAAGCCATAACTGATGCAAACAGTACAGCTGCAACAGCAGTCATAGCCACTTATATATGCTGATTCAAAGAGGTGAAACAAGAGATATGCATTACAAATTCACCCTTTGTGACCTTTTACACAATCATAGACAGAAAAATTACATCACAAATGCATCAAAACACATTCAAATCAATAAAATACCGTAAAGGTACAGTGTCGCTGATAGATTGATGCATTTTGTGTCACAACCCGGTCCAGAAGCCTCGTTTCCTAGCCTGTGACTTGAGATGCCTTTGCTGCTCCGGTCCGGGTTTTCCTTCTGCCTTGGCTTTTGGTTGACTGACAAAGGAGGCGTCCAATCATCTGTGTTTGCTCTGCTACACCTGCTGCCACTCTCCTCGTCAGCCATGGCTTTTAAGCCATGCCATGTGGAACACTCTTTGCCGGATCGTCACGTCTTTCAGCATGGATTCTTGCGTTGTCTCATGTTCTTGCTGGATTTACTGTTTTTTGACCAAGAATTGTTTTTGGACTTTGTGATTTTGCCTGAACCTTTTTGGAAACCTTTGCTTGCACTTTGTTACCGATCTCTGCCTGTTCTGACACGTGAGTCTTGCCTAGCCCCTTTGCTTAACTGCCTGCGGCCTACCTGTGTACCAAACTCTGCCTGTTTTTTGCCACTCTGGAGATCTGCTTGAGCCCTGCCTGTACTGCTGCCTGTGCTTTTTTCGCCTAAGTTGACTCTGCCTACCAAGTGGTTTTGCCTGGCTGCCTATTTTTGTGTTCTTCAACATTAAAACCTAATTAACCTTTAATCAGCTTCTGAGTCTGCTTTTGGTTCCACAGTCCCTTACCTGGCCTCACCGGCCCGGACATTTTGACTTGTATGTTTTCATATTTTCGAAGTGGTTCCTCCACAGCATCAAGTGCAATTATACAGTATTATTCTCTACTGTTAGTAGCAATGATGACCTTCCTTACGATAATGTATTCTGAAAAAATAATCTAAGCAATGTTATGCCTCCACATTGATAAATATTGAACATCCCATATGAAAGAAGATCAAAAAGACTGACTGAGTTGAACAGACATGTCTACTGTATAAATAATACATGAAAAACCCCAGGCTCCTGGATATCTAACCCAGATTTAATGAGAAAAAAAAAAACAAACATTGAACATGTGAACACTCACAGCTCTCACAAATTATCTTCAAGTGCAGCTGCTGCCAGTTCCATATGTATGGGTTTAAGAGTGTCTGTGGGCGAAGTTGAGAAGCAACCAAAATACAGTAACGGAACGTCTTAGAAGGCAAAGCAGCGTCATTGGCTTTTTTTTGCTATTTTTTCTTTGAACAAGGACCATGGGAAGTGGTCTACTGATGTTCCTAAATAAGATTTAGCTTAGAAACATATGTCAGGACTGTAGGCAACAACAACACTCATTCATAATCTGATGTCAGTGCTATCTTCTCAAAGAATGCTTACTCACACAACCTTTGGATGGGGAAAAGGTTCTTTTTTAATCTTTATGCCAAACCTTGTGCCCTTAAGAAGATTCCATAAGCTCCCTCTTGACTTTGATGATGGGCTGTTCAGCTGATCTATGGGGCGCCAAATGTAACATGCCTTATTTCGGTGACCCCGGTTCGATTCCCGCCCTGTGGTCCTTTCCACATCCCACACTGACTCTCTCTCCCACTCGCTTCCTGTCACATTCTCCACTGTCCTGTCACATTGAAGGCATAAAAAGACCAAAAATATACTTAAAAATTATCTGAAAGAATTTGACTATTTGACGACGGCTGCGCAGCCCAGAGTCAGGATAAGCTACCAGGGAGAGGAATGAGTCACGCCACCCCATGAGCAACAGGTTAGGAGTCACGGATCAGAATCCGCAATATCAGAGGAGACATAACCTAGCTCTGAATGGGTGAGAGGGTGGTGGCCTCAGTCGGACAGGCTGAAGAGTTCTCTCCATTCTGGGCTGGCAGCGGACTTCATGTTGCAGCCAGAAGGAAAAATCTAGGAGGTTATAGGAAAGAGGACCTGGTCGCACGTAAGGTGGTGAAGCTGCACATCACAGGACTGGTAAGCTGGCTGGGCAGAGTGGGCCATACAGTAGCTTCAGGCAAAATTTGAAGTGGCAATGTGTAGGTTGGGAGCAAGGGGTTACGTGAGCGTGGGACTTGAGAAGTGGCAGGGAACTGACTATGGTCAAGAGGATTCGTAGGATGCCATGACTGAGCTAGGGGCAGGATGGAAGACTCCCAGCGTACAGGAGGGGGAGAAGAAAGGTGCTGCTGAGATGAGGGAGGAAGGACCTATGGTCACTTGTGGTAGCCTGAAGTGGCATTGCAGCATGCTGGACTTGTGGTGATGCTACTAACTGAGGATCAAGGTTATCAGGGAAAGGGGATGGTAATGAACGAGACCGTGAAGAGTGGCCATTACCAAGCATACAGCGCTGGATTTGTCTACCTTGATTTCCTACTTCTACTAGTATCTGCTGTAAGAGCTAGGTTTGAGGGACAGGGATAGGGCTGGGACTCTTCCAGAAGAGACAGGTGAGGAGGGTTTAGAAAGTCTGCCTGAGTCTGTCTCTCTGTCACTGGCTCCGGCTCTTGCGGTGGTTCCAGCTCTTCCTCTTCGTCATTCTCACTGGGTAGTTGAGGTAGCTCTTCCTCTTCCTCCTCATACTCGTGCTGTGATCGGGGTTGATACTGAGGTTCATCACCAAAGATGTCTGCAGAGTGAAGAGGTTGTGGCTCTGGTGCTTCAGCAGGATGTTGATGACAATTTGCACTACCCTTTCCCACCCATAGTGTTCTATTTATTTACAAATGTACTATACTGTAATTACACTTACATAGCCTTATTCTACTGCTCGTCATACTATCCATCCTGCACATACACTTTTTCTTGTACTCTTATAATGCTACTGTATCTGCACTACAATGGTACTGTTACCACACTGCACATAGCTGTACATACTGTACATATCTGTCTATATGGTTCATACTGAATATCCATATTTATTCTGTTTTTCTCTTAATATATTCTGTTAATACACTGCATATATCTATATTATTCTTACTACTATTATATTGTTACTGCTACTACATTGCACATATATGTACATGTTGTTCATACGTTGTTAAAATTACATAGCCACATTTAGTCTGCTCTTATAAAGTAACTGCTAATACACTGTACATATTTATATCTAATTTATATTACTCTAAACCACCTTCTGTAAACCAACTGCATACTACTGTCTACACTGCACTATATTTCTTGTCCTACCTATGCACCACCTGTCTATACTTTGTATATCACATTGCACTTTTCTGCTTTTTTACACTTCTTGTTAGATGCAAACTGCATTTCATTGGTTTTGTACTTGTACTCTGCACAATGACAATAAAGTTTAATCTAATCTAATCTAATTAGAGGAGTGACTGGACATCTCCACTGGTCAATAGCTTCCGGCTCGAAGGACCATAAAAAGGAGGTTTGAGAGGGATGTGTAGGTAGGTTGTGTTGTGTTTGGGAGCATTGATGTTTGGGACCACTGATGTTTGTGCTTATATCTTGCTCATACCATAAAACTTCAAATAATAGCCGAGTCCCAAATAAACGCACGTCTCTTTTAAACGCCTGGCGGGGCTACAGGTTTGGGTTAAAGGCCGGTCTCAAACAGAGGCCTGGTCTGTTTTTTTGTTTCGGGTGAAATCTTCTAAAACTCATCAGATCATCTGTTTAAAGATTCGCAATGAGACGAAACTGTTGCAGAAAGGAGTTGCAGCGGTGTGAATTAGATGTTGCACGTCGTTGCAAGCCGTCGCAAAGCATTCACCATGCTAGTCACAGTTGCAAGGTTTTAGAATGTTGCATCAAGTTGCTGGTTTATAGAATGTTGCAGCTCATCTTGATGCAAATCTTTGGTGTGAATTAAGCTTAAGCCAGTATGGTGCAGACTGTGCACGATAATGTCATGATTAGATGGCATTAAAATACTGCAGTGGGGAAAAGCTAGAGTTCCAAATTGTATAACGTTTTTCAAAAATGATGCCTATATGTTCAACTTTGTCACCGTTCAATTCATCCTTTTAGTTTCAAATTTGCGGATAGGCCGATGGTAAGCTTGTTTTTATGCTGGCAACAAAAGGATTTGCGAACATTATTCTTTATTCTAAATGCGTACCGCCATGGCGAAAAAGAGAAAGAAGCTATGATTCGAAATGTAAGCTGACTGTTGTCAAATTTGCCAAAATACGGGAGAAACTATATGGTTCATGATTTCTCATGCTGTTTCATTTGTGCCGAAAAGGAGGAAGAATGAAACATTACGCACATTCCTCTTTTGCATAAATAATTCCTGAATGATTTTGGTCAGGGCTGATAATGCAACTGTATTTGACAGAGGACAGATATAGGCTAGGTTGCTAGTGACAAAATATAAGCTTTCAGGATAAGATTTGGATCTTATCTCACTCAATGAACAACATCTCAACACTAAATGGACGATGATCCGTAACTGTCTTCGGATAGCCTAGTCATATGGGTAGACATTCAGTGTGTTTGAAATAATTAATTTGATAATATTTTCCTTCTTTGCAGAGGAAAAGTTTTGTGTAACAGGAATTAAAGGCCTGTCTCATACAGTAGACGCCTGTCTCTAACACTAGCCGGTGCAGTTTGGCGATTTTGGAAAATAAAAGCCCGGGCTATTATATAGACTTTTACGGTAGTATTGAATTAATTAATTGATTTTGTGTAGTTATTAAATTACCTGTAATTACACTTACAATTTTGCACTTTTGAAAAACATGCTGTGTTTGTGACTTTCCATTGCTGAGTATTGCTGCAAAGTTTCTTTGTGGTGTTGGAACTGTCACTGTACTGATGACAACTTCTAACACACTGAACAAAATAGAGCACATCCATGCACAAACATGACACACACACAGACAGACACACACACACACACACACACGCACTACCCCCACCCCCTTTGACTTCCGTGGCTCTTTGGCAGTGTATCATGCATTCAGTTTCTTGTGTTAAAAAAATAGTTTTGCATTAAAAACTGTCAACTCAACAACTGTGAGGTACTAAGATTGAGTCAGACAGAAATCTTTAAACTGCCAAAGATATAAGAACTCTCATTTCCACATTACTGATGCAGTTTCAATCAGTGAGTTCCAGTGCATATGATCTATTTTAAAACATCCCGTAAACCGTGTGTCTTCATCAAATACTGTAGGAAAGTCAAAGGGCTCTGTATTTTTCTACTATTAGCATCAAACCTAGCATTCTGTGAAGAGTTTTGTTTCAAGCCAACCTGATCGGTTTAATGATCTGTGCTTGTCTGTCAAGCACCATGTTAAAAACTTCTCTGCTAAAATGTTTGCATCGCATTGTTCATTGCAAACGGGGTATCACAGTTGTCATAATGTTGCCATCCGGGTGTATGAAAAAGGGGATGCTTTGAATCAAGTCTGAAAAGAATGAAATATATGAAAAGTGGAATGCAGTTGTCATGAATAAACACCCTGACATCAAACGAGGCAGTGAATTAATTAAGTAATTAATTAATTAATAAAGAGAGAGAAGAGAATGTTTGTAATGGCTAGATATGAGCCACATTTGTTTCAATTCAATTGCACTGTCCAATTCGATTTCAAATTAATTTATAAAGAAATGTATAGCCACCCTCAATATGGTCTAAAATCCTGTCCTTGTTAATATGAATTACTAGGCTGTATGGTGACAGTGTACAGATAATGATAAAATGAAATACCAGAAATATATGTACATTCATAACACATAAATAATGAACTTCACCCAAGCTGAATTATAACTAAGTGGGCATTAGGTTCCATCTATGCAGGTTTGGTTTGGGAAAAAAAAGAAAATTTATAATATGACTGGCTTAATTGCTTGTCAGATACTGTAGTTAGTGAGAGGCAATTCTGGTCTTATTTGTCTCGTAAATTACCAGTGCTTTTAATGTCTCCTGAGAACGACAATTATTGCAGAGCCTGTCGCCATTCACTTTCCTGTGCTTGCATTTAACAGCTCTGGTTGGCTGCCAATCAAACATCTTGAATGTAAAGGTCAACTAGAGCCACATAAAAGAGTAATGTCAAACATGACATTATCTTACGGCAGACAACACTTGACGCCGCTGAAAGCGGCAGCCGAAAAAGTCTCCTGACCTCTTTTCTAATGATCAGGCATGGCTCCTGAGTCAACATAACATTTGGTTGTTTTTTTTTTTTACGGTAGAAAGAGTATTTATTATTCTTTTTCAAGGAAATGTGTTGACACAGTCTCTACTGCAGATCCTCACGTACAGTACATGCAGTGATGCATGACACATAACACAGAAGAAAACACTGACACCTTCATTCAAGCACCCCTCTCCTGCAAGTATAAGTACTCATATATATTGTCAATAAAGTTGTCAGAGTGAGATTGGTAGACTACACCTCCTGAATATTAACAACAGTTACTGGCAAATATAAATGTTGCACTTGGGTTTATGTTTTAGAGGGAGATTCTCCATGATCTCCTGCCCTTGCATGAATAATGACTGTCTGTTTCAGGTCTATGTATATTTCATAGTGACTGTAATGGCCTCTGACTGAACATGCAGCTGGACGTGTCAAACCAATAGCCTTTATGCTGAGCAACAGAACCTTAACAATGTTTAGTCTTCCCCCAAAACCACTGAAGTAGAAGGCAATACCCACTTCACCTTGACAAAAGTACAGCAGACCAGTTACCTTGCTTTTGTTGGACGAGTGAAGGTCCTGAAACATTATTGGACCAACACAGAGAGGCTTAATCAGGGCATGAGTGAGTGCTGTTTTTTCTTTCGAAACTTCAATCAAGGTCAGGAAACAAGCTTCACTGCATGAAAGCAATATTTGATTCATCTCAGTAATAATGTATTTATTGGCAAAGAAAACAATGAAGCAATCATAGAGATCAGTAAGGTCCAATCATTGACCTTTCAATTTCAACCCCAGTCTCAACCAATTTTGTAAGACCCAGGGAAAATAATTTGATCATACCCTCACTGTTCTCAGATTTAGTGAATTGTAACTCGCCAAAGATTTTTGTGATATTATCCTGCCAGTGAGAGAACTAAGCCATACAAACAAATGTTGTCCATGTTATTCAGTCGCAGTCACATAATACACATGAATTCACCTACCAAAGTCATGAAGGACTGACTACTGACCCCTTTTCCTTATCCCACACCCCAACTGCCAAGTAACACCCTGTCCTGATACACACACCCAACCACCACCCCTCACCCACCCCAGTGGTGGTCCATCATCGTTCAATGTTCCCTGGTCTGCTCCGCCACATCCCCAGAAGGGTTCCCTGACCTTGCCTGACTGAGCTCACAGTCCCCCATATCAGCTTCGAGCTGGAGATCCCTGCCATCTCATCACACAGCCCTCCCAGTCAAAGAGTAATCAGAGATGCCCTATTTAACCCCCTGCCATTGAGGACGGCTTTAATGAACTGTTATATATAATGGTGAGTACGCTCCCTGAGCGTGGGACAGTGGGGTGAATCATTCCTTTATTGTTGAGCACTGATAAAGGATCTGGTTTTGAGCTCCACCATTATCATTATCCATTATGTTATAATAGCTTGATAAGTGTTCTCTGTATAAATTTACACAGCAGTTAAAAGGCCTGTCCTTTACTCTGAAGAAAGCATGTTGATTTTGTCTCTCATCTGAAACACTGGGTTGCAACTGATCACTGAACAGCATAGATTACTCCCTCATGCAAATTTGTTTTGCAGATAGATGCATTCAATTAATAAAATGTCTGCCAAAAGTTTTGATGGTCAAACACAAAATAGGCAAGGGACAGATTAAATGATGTATAAATGCACTTCACAGTCTTGGCATGAAATAATTTTTAAAAACTGCCCCATAGGAAAAAGAAAACCCTGGGACCAATATAGTATACCGACTTCATTAATATTTAACACAAGGAGCTTAACCGCTGATCTTGCAACCTGTTACACTATCATAGTGCTCTATGCATAAAACGTTTTGCCATTTGGATGCCTTTCACTCCCTGATGAACCTATCAGCAGCTAGCCTGGATAGACGGCATATGTCTGGGATTAGCGGTGGCAGGCCCCAGGGTCCATAGCTGACTGTGCACTTCCCTCCACACCTGGCCACCACTGTAAGCACACACTGCAGTGTGCCGAGAGACAACTGCTCCAAGCCAAACTACGCATCCAATTGTCTGTGGTTCTCAAGCACTTGGTGGGCAATGCAATGTACGCAGGGGTGTAGTGGTAAAAAAAGAGGGTAACTATAAATTCTGTGATCAGGCGGACCACAACGCGGTCACCAGTAAGGAGGATCATGGTATACCGGTGTATATCCTGACCACATCGCTATAGGCATTTGATAACCAAGGGTATCACTGGGTGTTCCCTCATAGGCCACACAATCACTATTCCAGACATGTCAAAGTCAAGGCCCGAATGAATTATCTACGGCCCCCGGGATGATATTTGATTAGTATTAGAACCGGCCCACAGGCCACAGCCGCCGGCTGCTGTTTTGCACGCACCAATACTCCATTTCCCACAATGCAACGGTAGCCCACAAACTCACTGCGGCGCCGCAAGTGGGCCTCGGCTTCATTATTCATCACTATTCAGTCAGGGCAGATGTCAACTTTCAGCTACCCCCCTCCCCAGTGTTGTGCCCGAACACGTTCATTGAACTCTTTTTGAGCGAACGTGAACTGAACGTAGGCTACTGTATTAGCCTACTACTGCCTGATGAATGTTACAAACTCGTTCATTCTGGTGTCTGTAAACGGCACGCTCTTTCAGTTTAACTTCGTTGAATAGGGTGTCAGATTACAGAGCCTTCCACGCGAAAACCCGGCTAAACACACCGTAAAAATGCCTTTTTACATGCAGGTCACCATTTGTCAAACTATGGGCCGCGGTCCGCAATGTGGACAATGGTCTGCAGAGTGAAATTATTCCCCGGGCCATCGTCTGATAATTTGCTGCGCAATTGATCAAGGAGCCGCAGACAGAAAAAGAAAACAAACATTTCTGCAATTAGTAGGAAATACTTGTTTGGTGTCATCAAACATAGAGGAATAGAATTAAGTCGTGGTATGGGCGTTTATTCAATGCATGCGTGTGCACGTTGGTAGCAAAGCTAAGCTTCAACCTATTTGAAGTCTATTTATTTATGAAACGACATTTAATAGAACGACGTGGATTTATGCAACTTCCATAAAAAACAGAGCACAGACTATATAAAACACTGTTTGGCATTAAGTATTAAAGTCAGCCAAAAGCTATTAATTAGTCTTAGTTAAAGATAGTTAAAGATCTCCAGATCAGTGATTTACGCATGATCTGATCCGCCATACCATTTACAAAAGCTGGTATTGTGTTTCCTGAATCCTTATATTCAGGCATTCAAATTAAATGCAATTAGCATATAAATATTCTATCAGTGTATGGTGCTTGCATGAGGGAAACATCCCAAAACAACAGCACCCATATAAGTGCTGTTGTTTTGAGAAGTATTTCTCATGCAAGCATCATGCAACAATGCAAAAACAATGAAACTATTGTAGGCCTAATTATATTTTACATTAGTAAAGCAGTACTCTGATGTGCATGTTTTCACAAACTTTTGTGAACAATCTTAGCACTTTAAACATTGACTGTTTTGAAGTGCATGTATAGCAATAAAAATAATAAATATAGCTGCAAGCAGCAATGCGGGGGCCTAGCAGTGCGCTATAGCAGGAATGGCGTTGCCATGGCATGAGCAAGCACTCACAGCAAGAGGCCAAATAGATAGATAGATAGATAGATAGATAGATACTATCCCCAGGGGAAATTCAAGACCAAAAATTACACCAATGTCCTTGTGCATTCTCACAATCAGCTACCATGTCCCTCTACCAAGTTTGGATACACCAAAGTGTTGCTGAGATGTGAGCTCACTTTCTTTATTACAGCACCCCTAGAGGCCAAATGAGACCACTTTCCTTGCATGTCCTCACAATCATCTAATATGTCCATGTATCAAGTTTGGACTTCATACAATGAAGCGTTGCTGAGATATGAGCCAGCTTCCTGTATTACAGCGCCCCTTATAGAGGCCAAATGATGCCAATTTCCTACTGTGTCCTCACAATCAGGTACCAAGTCCCTGTACGAAATTTGGACTTCATACATCAAAGCGCTGCTAAGATAGGAGCTCACTTCCTGTATTGCAGTGCCCCCTATAGAGGCCAAATGATTCCAATTTCCTAGTGTGTCATCATAATCAGGTAACAGGTCCTTATACCAAGTTTGGACTTTGTACACCAAAGCGTTGCTGAGATACAAGCTCACTTCCTGTATTACAGCGCCCCCTATAGAGGCCACATGATGTCAATTTCCTAGTGTGTCCTCACAATCAGATACCAAGTCCCTGTACCAAGTTTGGACTTCATACATTAAAGCATATCCGAGATGTTAGCCCACTTCCTGTTTGGTGGCTTCATCGCCATATTTGATTGGCTGTCACGGGCAAACAAAAATTAAATTAAAAAATCTGACAAGTATCGTTTGTGCGGCTCGGTCTGAAGATCATCTCCGACAAGTTCTGTGAAAATCGGATAAAATTTGTAACCGCTGAAACTTTTCGTAGAGTTTGGACTAAATCCAATATGGCGGAGGTCCAATATGGCGGAAAGTGATAGGATAGGGGTCGATGAACTCTGTATGGTCCAAGGATTCAGACACTACCTCAATTGTGAAAATCAGACAAAAGAGTCAAGGATCACGCGCATGAACGCATGTCCAGCATTGAACTGGTGGTGGCGCTAGAGTGTTCAATGTATATGCATAAAAATTGCTGTGAGTGATTGGGACAGTGTCCTGACTAATGGTATCGAGTTTTGTTATGTTAACTCAAAGCGTCACAGAGATGTTAGTCCACTTCCTGTTTGGCGGGTTCATCACCATATTTGATTGGCTGTCACGGGCAAACAAAAATGAAATTGAAAAATCTGACAAGTATCGTTTGTGCGGCTCGGGCAGAAGATCATCTCCGCCAAGTTCCGTGAAAATCGGATGAAATTTGTGAACGCTGAAACTTTTCGTAGAGTTTGGACTAAATCCAATATGGCGGAAGTCCAATATGGCGGAAAGTGACGTAATAGGAGTCATTGAACTCAGGTCGGTCTAGGGACTCCAACAGTGCCTGATTTGTGAAAATCGGATGCACCGTTCAATGGTCACATGCGTGAATGCAACCCAGTTTTGACCCATTGGTGGTGCTAGAGTGTTGGGGAGTTTTGTAAATTGGTGAGAGTGATCATGGGACGGTCCTGAATCAGTGCGCCGAATTTCATAACTTTCGACCCAGCGGTTCAATTTTCGACCAAATTTTGACCCGTTGGTGGCACTAGACGGCTGGGTTTAGAGATCCGTAAATTATCGGGAGTGGTCAGTGAAGTGTCCCGAAACTTTCTGCCAAATTTCAGCACTTTTTAGCCAGGCGTTCTATGGGCTGCCATAGACTCCAATGGCGGAAGTATAATAATAGGAAAAGCTAGTAACTCCATGGGTGCCTTCGCAGCTTCGCTGCTAGGCCCCCAATAATTGTGATATCATTATGATAATTTGATGAAGGTTGGGAGGAGGGGATGGGTTCATGTAGGTGGGCCCTATGACCCCAAAGTATGCCTTGACTGGGCCTCAGGTCAAAGAAGTTTGAGAAAGGCTGATGTAGACGACAAAGCAGCAAGGAGGCATCGTATGATCATTTAAAAGTTCAAAGTTTTATGACAAGGTCGGTGAGGATGGGAAAAATTGTACATTTCTGTTCAAACTTTGCCCGCACTTTAGTCACAGTCATTATTCATTTAATCATTAAATAAAATACAGTACACGTCTTGGTTCAATAGGTTACATGCAGTCATTTTAATATGTTTTAATAAACATTGAACCAATCCGGCCCTCGGCTTGTAGCAAATTTGTTTTTTTGGCCCTCTAATGTATTTGACTTTGACATCCCTGCACTATTCAATTCCTACATTAACTCCATAAGGAATAAATATGGTTGAAGTCTATAAAGCAGTGGTCTCCAACACGGTGCCCGCGGGCACCAGGTAGCCCGCGGGATGGCTATGAGGCGCCCCCAGCGCACCTTCTAAAAATAGCCAACAGGTCGCCTGCAGATCACGCTCTAAAAACACGCTCCATTGTGAAGTTTTCAATAGATATATAAGTCTAGACCAGAACCATTGTAAGAATGTATGTAGCCATACATCTGTAACATTAAATTAATATTGGTGATACCTTACAAATTGTAGCTGCGTTACATTTTAGCCTTTGGCTCCAAATCCGTTTCCCATTCAATCTTTAAAAAACAACGGAAGCGGAGCGCACGCTGCTCGCATGCGTAGACAGTAAAGGGGGAAAAAACTTGTGCGTCTGGTGTAGCCAATGGAAACATATCTTTGCAAAAGTTCTGTCGCCATTCCATGTTCGTCAAATACGGTTCTTGCATGATTGTTCAAGGACTGAAAAACAATTGCTTTAGCTCACAGGCCTTTTCTCCTCCGTAGGCTACTGCCGTATAATAGCGCTGAAAATTGTGTGGCATGCATGACTGAGCAGGACTGTGCATGACCTTTTTTGTCAGATCATGGAGAGATTTCAGGTGTGCAATAACTTTACGGAAGGAACGAAAGGAGTTTTCGTATGTTAGAGTGGTATGGGCGATTACTATTGAAATGTTAAAACCGAATTGTCCACTGAAATCAGGACTTAAACAACCCCTGAATTCATAATGGTGGGTGGGTATAAATTGGGTACAAATTGTAACCCAAATTATTAATTGCACAAAAATATTGTTTTTTTGTTAAAAAAAATTGGATTAGATTCCCCATGCAAACTTTGAAATGAACAAACTGAACAAAAATGTTGGTAGTGTTGCATAGGCTATTGATATTAAAGTTGAAAATACAGTTGCTTAATATATAAAGACTTATAGGCCTACACAATATTGATAATTTAAAAGTAAAAATCACATAGGCCTATTATTTAGGAGGACTACCCTCGCAAAAAAGGGGTGAGGGTATGTTTGTTTCAAATGAGTAGCCCTCCATATGATTTCGGGTCTTCAGGTAGCCCTCATTCCCAAAAAGGTTGGAGACCCCTGCTATAAAGTAACGTTACAGTAACGTAACCACTTTTTCGGGTGAAAAGTAGTGTCATGCTACTACTGAAAATTTGGTAATGAAACGTAGTTCCTTTTACAAATCGACTCAACGTTACTTTTCCCAGGGACAGATTTGACAGCGACACCGCTTTCTCCGCGGCGTGCTTGCACAATAGGCACGAGCTCCACACGGCATGTGACAGAGGCTAAAATGAAAAGCGATCATGGCAAGTGAAAAGCAGCCAACGCTAACTTGTGAGGGATGGAAGTACTCCCATTACTTCAAACTCATTGAAAGGGGAGAAATGTGAGTGTACGTATAGCCTACACTGCCCTGGTGAGAACCTTTTGTCCACTGCCGTTAACTCAACTGCCAGTCTATTGATACGATTTGCACTAGCTTTGCACCAATTTCAGAGCCTGTGGTAAGGCTATAAAATAAGCCCTTACTGTATGTATTTTGTGTTCACCTACATGCCCATAAGATGTATCAAGGTATTGATATTGTTTCATAGGGTTTTAGTGGTGCTGTTTAACCTATAATAGCCCAATGTTTTCTTGTCAAGTGCTCTGTTTGTGGCATTTTTATAATAATATAATAAGAACACAAAAGAAATACCTGTTATGTCCTCCATAGTATAACTTTATGTAGGCCTACACATTTAGGAACAGATATTGGGTTCTGGCCAAAGTTGAGCAACATAAAAGTAACGTAAAAGTAATGAGTAAGTAGAGTTACTTTCCATAGAGGGTAATTAGGTAAAGTAACGAGTAACGAGCAAAAACTTTTAGAAGTAACTTCCCCAACACTGATTAAGTAATAATAATATATTTAGCATGCATTAAGTGTGTAGGAGTCCAGTCTTAATGTTATAGCCTACCTACACTACTGTAAGTTAATTGACCTACAGTAATACTGCACACGTCTCTTTGCCAGTAGCATTTTGAAAAGTGCAAAGGGAGGACTCCAACGGAGTGAAAGGCATCCAAATGGCCAAACGTTTTATGCATAGAGCACTATGACAGTGCAAAATCAGCGCTAAGCTCCTTGTGTTAAATGTGACATGCAGGGGATATACAAGAAACTTTCATCTGCAGATCAATGCAGTATAATGCTAATGAATGCTCAACAAACATGTTGACATAACTTCTTACCACAGAATAGTAGGCTAAGCCGAGAGAGTGCAGTTTACTTCCAGTTCCATGTGAGAGTTAATCAAGGCCACCAAATAAGATTCATCGAATAACATGTGGGTTTGCATACATTTTCTTTTTTCTTTTATGGGGGTATTGTGAGGCAACACAGACGTTTCCTCTGTAAGAATCTCACAGGATGCTGAACGTGCGTCATCGACTTTGATCAGTCGGTGCCACCTATGTGTTTGGAGATCTCTCTGGGCCGGGTGACAAGCTCCGGTTGTGTTTCGTGAGCGCGCTGGAACCTCGCCGGGGTTCATGCAAAGGGCCATGTCATGTCAACAGGACACAACAGGACCAGAAAAAGGCAGATGTACAATGGCACTATGAGCGTATGCACGTGGGATAGGACTGACACTCACTGACCCCACCTTGGCACGGTAAGGTCAACTCCTGCAGTGTGAGACAAGCAGAGCCGAGGTCATGGACTCTGTTCACACCAGAAACATTTCTGCTGCACTGCGGGTCACCCCGGGATGGGCATAGAGAGCTAAATGAATAATTGCTTATGGAAGTATCACAGCGAGAATCCCTCATATTACTTGTGACTTAAATAGAAAATGAAGAAATGACAAATCAATTGAAGAGCCGGCAAAGTAGCACAGTGATTCTTGCAATGCAAGCACAGAGGCCATTTGCTGAGCATGATGTTGCTTTGTAAGTGATTCATGCATGATTCAATCATGTCTCTTATGCATTATCCATATTCATTTATGGTGGACATTAGCACTGCTGTGTTACAGAGCTTGTGGTGGGCAGATTAGCATTTTAGCTTCACTGCCAAGGTTTGTGTTAGTCTAGATGTGCCATATTTAAAACAAAACAAAAATGTCAGGCTGCTCTTTATTGCTGCTCTTTGCATTGCATACTTTTGTGTTTAATGAATCTTTTCATGGATAATCACATAGGATGCATTGTATCAGAAGGATCAAGATTAATTACATATGACACATTTTGCATTTCAATGGAGAGTGAAATGAGTTGAAATATAACTAGCATTTTCCATATTCATTTGTAAACATTTGTCTTGAAGTACTAAGAAAGAGTACTAAATTGCAGACTTACAATTGCCTACAATTCTTGTGCACTTCAGAGGTCTTTTCTGTAAGGTCTGGGTAATTCTCTGAACTCTCTCTTTCTTTCTCTCTCTCACCACGCTTTCTCCTGCTCCTCACTTCCGATCTTTATGTCTCTCCCACCCCCTGGCCCCCCGTTTCTCCTCTCTCTCTCTCTCTCTGTCTCTTTCTCTCCCTTTCTCTTTCTTTCTGTCTCTCTCCCTCTCCCTCTCTCATTACATTAATTTCCCTTCTCAGGCTATTAACATGTGCTGTCATTTCTGCTCCACCATCTAAAAGGGAGGACGTGTAGCGGCGGCAAATATTACCATCAAAGGAAGCCCTTGCTGCGTTTCCTCTCAAGCAGCTAGCACCTCTCTCAGCCTCCTCGTTGCAAAGTTCTTAATCATAACTTTGCCAATAATGATTATGACCTTTATATCAATGTGCAAAACATACAGCATATTAATTGACATTATATCAGTTTATCTGTATTAGCTTTGATTAAATTAAGGACCCTGTCTTGACCACGCATCCATTAGGTCAAATATGCGTTGTACGTGCTAAAGCTCTTTCATATGGAAAGACTCGTATCATAAATCATTCATGCATTAACACTGTAAAAGTGAGAAATGGTTGCTGCTATAATGTGGGTTTGAGATTGACAGTAAAGCAGTCAGTGTGAGCACAAATGTTAAAGATGTACTGTGGTGCCATTCCTACTCAGGGTAGATGGGTTGACCTGAATTTCAGAGTGAAACGTGTCAGGTGTGAAATTATACCTGTGAAAAAGAAACACTTTAGCATTTGCTTTTCTTATTGAATGACTGTAATCATGGCACAAAGACTCCAATGGGGAATCCTTCATGCCCCATTTTCACACATGCTTCATCTTCCATAGCTCTATGTATAGAACTACCCTAAGCACTGTTACACTATAATATTAATATAGGTTGTATCTAGGTTCTCTATATAGTCATTTGACTGGTTTCCAACCCTTGAGTACAATAATCTAAATGCAATTGGATAGATCAGGGTAAACAATAACACTAGGGATATACAGGCAATGACACTGCATGCATGGTGTTAACTGTAAAGTATGCAACCCAAGACTTATTACAAAGTTTTCAACTCAAGACAAATAATAGCAAATGTCTGTCTTGCCCTTTTTGCATCCTTGTGAAATAATATCCACGCTGAAAACCCTGACCTATACACAGGCTGCCATGTCTCATCACATCTGTGTCAGAGCAGGGTCAGCCATGCACAGGCTGGCACTCTGAGCTTCCAGGACCCCTGAGAGCCAGTGCGGTCACTCGCTTTCAAGAAGGCAGTGCTCTGGCCAGTTCAAGAAGAGGAAACAGAAAGAGAGAGAGAGAGAGAGAGAGCGCAATTTCGCCAGCATGCACATCAGAGCTAGCTATTATCTCAATAGCTAAAATTAGTCAATCTGAAAGCCCCTGAGAGTAAGACCTCTCCCAGAGATGACTGAGAAAAATAAGAAGAAAAAGAAATAAAAAAAAACATTATGTCTGCTTAGTGCCCCACTGTCCACTGTGTGCCAAGAAAACGAAAAATTATCCAACCAACAAAAGCAAGTTTTGCAAGAGCAAAGTGAGGATAATAAATGACCCAAGGCAGGCGCTACAGATATGGCTGGTAATGCTAGCTGATTAGAAAGCATTTTGCCTCCAGAATTTTTGGTCATCATCGCATGCTTGCACAGAGAGCCACAAAAGCAGGCGGGAAGAAAAATGTTGGATGAAAAATGAAAAATGTCTGTACATACTGTAAGGAAATCAGATTTGCTCGCACGGTATACTGATTTCCCCCCCTGCTGTTCCTACAGTTGTAATATCTGGGATTTTGTTTTGCACAGAGAAATATTCTGCATTTAGTCATAGAGATGACAATAATAGAATGACGAAAAACAATAGCTTTGCTAATACCTACGTAAGTATTAGAATTGTCTTCGAGGTCTGATTCCATTCTCAAGTTATCAGTTGTTAGTCAGAGTTTTGAATAACAGAAAGACAACAAATCTTCAAAATCATCGGTGTGATGAGTACATGGTTGGATGCAACAGATGTTTCAGAATTATTCACTCGACTGGTAAATACACCTTAAGACCTATACACCTAATCTATTTTTTGTCATGCAATCACAGTTTGACAGGAGGAGTGGTAAGACTGATTTGTGCATTAGATAGATTAAGAGTCTGGACTATGCATGCAAGGACACACACATACGCACACACACATACGCACACATGCACACACACACACACACACTCACACACACACACACTGGCTCCAAATCTATCAATAACCCTATTTTGTTGAGCCACAAGCAACATATCAATAACAGCCTCAGATACTGAAGCAGGTCAAGGATTTGGCAATCAGCAACAAATGAAGTGAACGCACCAGGTATAATTATGGTTAGGAGTGCACTGAGGCGAAGTGTTGCTCCCCACGGTGATCATTGTGATGTGAGGAGAGAGAATATTGAGACCCTCATGAGAAGCATTTGTACGATCTTTCATAGTGTTCATGACATACAGTGGAAATTCACTTGCAAATTGCTCTACTTTATCTATTTTCCTTTTATTTGTAAAAAAACAAAAACCTCATATAACTGCAAAGGCACACCAAGTGGTTTTACCTTTATTTAGAAGTTTTTTTTTACACTTCATCAATAATGCATCAACATTAAATATTAAGGCGGAGATTGTATTGCACCAGACCAGTCATAACTCCTGTACGTTATTGCTTTACTCCATGCAGGATGTCAGGATTTGCTCAGCCGGCCCTTTTGCTAAAATTGGCCCTCGCCCTCAGTGCAATGCTTTGCCCCAGAGACAAGTGCTGGGTGAGTAATTAACACCCCAAATTATATAAAGGAGAGAGGAGGAAAAACGGCCTGCTTGGGTCTCTGGGATGACCACATCTGGAACATGATCAAACACACAGCACTGCAGCACCACATAATCCTAACCTAAGCATATTCTCCCTGCTGTTTGGATGCAGCCTTCTGCCAAAAGAAGGAGGGAAAAAAATCTTCTGCCTTTGGTGTTTCCTGTGTTGTGATGCTGCATTCCAGTTGTTTCGTAAGTGGTAAACTGGTAACTGGGAATGACGTCACATCTAAGTAAAAACCGAGTTGGATGTGTTCCAGTTGTAACAACTTCAGGAGATATTATATTATTGTCATAACTTCAAGAGATACTAACAAATGTCTATTGTTTCCAATACCTATTTGTAATGATGTATTACACAGTATTTTATATAAACAAACATCATAGCAACATAGCGACTGATGTTGCACACTATTGTTTCTGTACTGCATTGTAGATAATGTATGGAATGCCGGTCATTATCGGGAAAATAAGGCCCAACAGGGCGAACTGGACCCCGACGCGCCAACGGAGGGGTCTTGCTTCGCCCTGAAGGGACATATTTCTCGATAATGACTGGCGTTCCATACATTATCCCGCTTATTATACGGCTAGTAACCAAAACGAAAAAACTCCACATGATATGTCTCTTTACATTTATTTGTTACTGTTTTGTCATGGCTTTTGATGAGAAACAAATAGTTCTCAACACACGCTGAATTTTAATCAATCATTCTTTAGAACACAGCAACCATCTGCTTACAATTTTGAATTTACAGGACTGCTTTTAATATATATATTAGAGTATTCAGAGTGACAATTAGATATTCAACCTCAGGGGGTGTTCCAATTGCAACTTCCTTCTCGTAATCGGGAAATATGACTAGGAATATGATTTAGTACAACTGGAAAGAAAGAGAACCCTGCATTCACCTCCACTATGCCCCCCCCCCCCCCCCCCCACCCCACACACACAGTTCCAGTAGTGTGTGTGTGGGGGTTTGTGTGTGTGGGTGGGTGTGGGTTAGGTGGGAATCCTGTAACATGGTAATCCCAAACCCTCCCCCTTTTCTTAAGGTGCTTCTTTTCCTCCCTCTCCTCCTCGCCGCACATGATCCAAGAGTGAACAGTAAATGCGGTTAAAAGGCTATTGAGAGAACATGGCTAATTCCCAACTTCTGTTGGGTTCTCCTTGCGCCATATGCTAAGCCCTTTGCTTTAATAGAATGTCTTTAATCCAGCAGCATGTTTGGTAAACCAGTATGGAAAATCATGTTGAGAAGATTAGTGAGCATCCTGAGCCTCATTGCAGCTTATCACTTGTGGGGGCTTGCATGTGTGTGTGTGTGTGTGCTTGCGCGTGCATGTGTGTGTGTGTGTGTATTTGTGTGCGAAGGAGTGAGAGTGAGAGATATGGAGAGAGTGTGTGTGCGTATGTGAAAGAGAGAGAGTGTGTGTGTGTATGTGTGTGTTTTTGTGTGTACGTGCGTGCATGCCTGTGTGTGTGTGTTATGCCCACTGCAGTGCAGCAGACATACACATTAGTCTGCAGATTTTCCCCCCAAGATGTTCCCTTACACGCTACCGTAAACAGTTCAGAGTCCCTTAACTCTCTCTCTCTCCCTCTCTCTCTCTCTCCCCCCTCTCTCTCTCTTTCTCTTGCTTTCTGTCTTTTACACACTCTTTTACCCTCTCTCAAGGTCTACAACATACACCACTAGATTTTACAATTTATTTGCTTTAAACCTGAAACCTTCTCGCTTCTGAAAAAAAAAATATATTGACGGATATTTGCTTTCACAGGATTTATACGAAAAGTTCTACGGTGTGTAAATTCCAGTGCCAGTTCCCCCATGAGTAGTCTGTTTACTTGCCTTGGCTATGCTGACAGGCCACACCAAGAGAAAAGGTGTTTTCTATAAAGCTGTCAACTAAATCAATGTCTGAAATGTAATCTTAAGGTCAATCAATAAGTTAAGTGGATGCCTTGTCTTTACTATGCGAAGAAGCCTATGGCAACAAGCTTATCGTGTCAGAGTTCATATTGGAGTTGGTACTGTAAGTAGTGATATGGTTTGCACGCTAGTTGTTCAATAAAAAGTTCTGTAGAATAATTCCTCCGCACTTGTTAGTGGGGATTGTAAACTGAATGCTCTGGCCACATGTAAACCACTAAATTAGTCATGAACTTTGATTTCGATATCAATCCTCGAGACTCCTCTAGAGTCTGGCTGCCGAGCGTCTAATTAACAGATTTGCTGCTTAAAGCTGTGGATAGCTGGGAGAGAAACCCGTCAGTGATAGCAACACAATCACAGGAGGACAAACACTGAGTGTGTGTATGGGTTGTGAGTGGGGGGAGTGGGTTTCCTTTCCACAACTTTTTAATTGACCAGCTAGAGCTGTTGTTTTCCACTCCTCTGTTGAAATGTTTTTCACCTCCCCTCTCTCTCTCTCTCTCTCTCTCTCTCTCTCTCTCTCTCTCCTCTGCTGTGAAGCTCAGCTCCAAAGCCAGTCCCAATCCCTGCCAGTGCAGCACAGATAGAGAGTGCGGAAATCTGCAAAGAGACCCTCATAACAACCAACAATGAACACTTTTTTTGTGGAGAGTACTGTGTAGGGGAGGGAGGGAGGGTCTGGGAAGCGAGATGTGTTGAAATCCCCATGAATCCTGATAAGGAGGTGTCTGCCTTTGATATACTGTATTTCTTCATAACAGTTTCTATAGTAACCATTTAAAGTGTTTCTTTTTTTTTTTGGTTATTATTCAAGCGACCTCTATCTCAGACACGTTTTGATATTACCCCATTCCCTCTCACCTTTCCACTGCTTCCCAAGGGCAGCTAAAGAGTAATTGCTTTCAAGCCAGTCTTTCTTTGCAGACTAATTGTCTCAGTTATAAACCTGTACAGTAGATATCATGTTTTCCTTGCTATTGGTACGCTACAGTCGTGGATTTGGACCCAAAAAAAGAGTAAAGGGCAGTAAAGGGCTCAAAGGGACTTTGCCCCCTTTTTGGTCTAAAGCGGCGTCTCACTGTCGGGATGCCGTGATGCATGGCGATAAGTTAATTAATGTTCCAGTTCTGAGATAAACAGGCACTGCGGCTGGAGATAAGGTGGCGACTATAATGTCACTAAGCAGATTTGTGGGCCTAATTAAGTTGGCTGGCAATTACACCAAACTTTTATTGATATAAATAATCCACATGTATCTGCATCTCCCCTGTGGGATGGCTCCTACTGCTTGTTCCTGTTCCAGTCATCAACCTCCAGCTTTTGTTTTCATTTGATAGGTCAGTTTTGGAGGTTGTTTTGTTTCTGTTGTGGTATGATTAGAAAAAGGGTGGAGGTTACACTTTCCAGTCCATTTTTTCTTTCTTTCGCACAGTCTACTATGGTGTGTAATGGGCTATTCTTGACTGGTATGCAGTGAAGGTGTGAAAGTGTCTGTCGTGAGACCTTGGGGCAAAACAAAACCTTACTCTAATACCACCATTTTATTCTCTGACTTGTAATACCACATTTGATGGAATTAGTTGTCTCTGTCTGCAAACCAATGAGGTGCGCTGCAGTCAAGCATACAGAACTGATGTTGTGGGAACCTCACATTCCCCAAGTCATTTCACAGTTGCAACAAAGCCTCAACAAAGCTCAAAACTTTTTTTAAGTTTCGACTTACAGGATAGAACATTTTAAAAGTAATTAGAAAGTTTAAAGTGTATTCAAGCATGCTGAAAATGTTACTGCTATCAATTATGATCAGTGATAGGATTACAGAGCTGATAGAAGTAAACTGCCAGTGAAATGGTAAAAAAGTCAAATGCAAATTGCATTTTGTAAGTGAAAAAAAAGACATGAAATATAGCAGCTCACTTTTGGGGATAGTGTTCATTGTTCCTTGTTCACTGAAATATCTGTGCAATGGCATGCTCCTTTTTATCTGAGTTCAGCTATTTTGGGTTGCTTTTGATGATGCTGTCATGAAACAGGAGGCTGAAGACCAGCACAGTTACTTTCTCAAACAGCCAAAATGACACACAGTGAAAAACTGTGGTGACACTAATGTCACACATATGTCTAAAGCAGCTTCAGAGGAAAGTAAAAAAAAAAGATAATAACTAGATGTACCGCATAGTGGTACAAAATATGACCGCCGCTCAGTCCTGTACATCCGTTCCGCGAAAATAAATCACACTTCAATTTGTCTCCATATTTTACTCCATCCCCCACTCTTGAAACTTTTGTGTATGCTTGTTTGGCATGCCTGAGTGTGTGTGTGCGGCTGCACAGAAAGTAGCCTACTGGTGCTGAAAAGGTGAATAGATTGTAGAATAGCCAAAGAAGTTGTACAGTAGCATTGTTAAAATCTCTAAACAATCACAAGTAGGGCAGTTCATCACAGTTCATCCATTGCAACTGGATTGATGAAAGGTCACTTACACCTGTAGGCTACATTGTATTTGGGAAAAGCAAAAGGTATCAGCATAATGTTATTTATTTATTTATTTATTTATTTATTTATAAACAAAAACATCTCTGTCAGTTCCCTGCCGTTTTCAACAGCTATCAAAAACAAAGGTCATTTTTGGATGGATGGATTTTTTGTGAATGGTTCTTCTTCTACATAAGATTTTAGTCATCTTTAGTTCATGTGATACTTTATTGTCAATGCACAAATTAAGTAACAGTAGTCTGAAACGAAATGCGGTTTTACATCTAACCAGTGGTGCCCTAAGCTACAGGTAGGCCTGTAAGGTAGGCCTATTTACAACATAAATTGTCAATAGGCTATGCTGGCGACACAAATAAAATCTCCTTTGGAAACCAATGGCTTACGCCTTACAGTATTAAGCGGACTTAAACTGCCATATCGTGGCGAAAAGTTGTAATAAAATTCACGCAGCTCCATGAGTCAAGGAAAGCGCGAATGAAGTAGCCACTTCTAAATGGGACCCACTACACAGTAGCTTAAGGTGTGTTGCTAAAGCAGCCATAATGAAATGAAGGTGTCATTGTTTGGATACTTCACACACACGTGATTTTTAATCTCACAGACTACAACTTACTACCAAGCTGGAATCAAAGCACATCGATTCCCCTCTCACACCCTGCACGCACTTAAAACAAATAAACAGGCGTCTCAGTCTCACGCATGTATAACAGGCAAAACTGTATCAGACCGGTGTAACGTTGGTAAATCTTCCATTGCACAGAATGATTTTTGTAGCACGTGCAACAAATGACAGTCAAAAGATACAATTACAGTGCTGCTATCAATTTGCTTGGTATAACCGCATTTATAGTTTTCTGCAAATTGCAATCAAATTGGCCTTGATGGTCACTCAACCAACGCTAACGGTAACATTATTGTACCTAGGTCCTTATTGATATTATAAGATTAACGTACCTGCAGTAAAAACCAAGCATGTCCGATAAACATTCTCAGATGTATTTCGGCTTCAAGAAGAAATGGGAATTAGATTTCATGTGAACATCGTCCTATCCTTATTAGAGGTTCTCTGCGGTAAACTACAGTCCTTGTAGGAAGCGTCCATTGTTTTTCCAACCCACTTTTAACTTCCAACAAAATTACGTTTCACTGCAACGATGCGCCATCTAGTGGACAAACGACTACGTATCGCCAATACTGGAAATGCAGCCATGATGATGATGATGCATATTTGGCTTTCTTTTAATCCTACTGAATTTGTAATTATGTATCGGCCGTTCTAATACCGATAGTATGAGCGTGCCTGTGTGTGTGTGCATGTGTATATGTGTGCACCGCCATCTACAGGCCAATAAGTGTACAGTCACTAAATGTACACATAACCTAAATTTTTTTAGATCCCCCCCAAGGATGAAATTCTTCGAAACTTGGCATACCCCCAGAGAATCCCAGGTCAATCATACACATAAAATTTGGTGCAGTTCTGAACATCTTAACTGAAGATAGGGGCGATTAAAGCAGAATGATATTGCATTTTCATTTTTTACCGGGGGGGTGCAAATCACAAATGAGTGATTATGGGCCAGGTTGATGTGGGCCCTTGAGACCAACATACCATAAAAGATTCTTCATCCTCAGTGCCACGGTTCAGGTAGTTATTTAGGAAAAACTGCTTCTTTTGCGGTTTGAGGGGGCCCAGCACGGTGGGGGGGGGGGGGGAGTGGCCCCCGGGGACGAAACAACATTTTTCCATAAAAGTCTAGTGGGGCTACATACCCACCAAATTTCATGTGCACCGGTGTTTCGGTGTCCTGGGTATCGTTGACCAAAAATTCAGGAAGTAGATGACGGGAAAAAAAAAAAAACTTTGACAATCATTATATGACCGCTTCTAATAATTGAAATCATCCGTACAGTGTGGTGCAGTAAAAAACATATATACCCCACCCTGGGAAATACTCAATATTCTGTAAAAAGGGGCATCAATGAAGTATATCCAGTAAACAAAAAAAATAAGTTTTGCCTAAATTGTATATCAATATTCTGAAAACCTTGACTGGTATCTGTATTAATCACAGCAAACACAGCTGGCTATAAGTGGTGGCTACTGCAGTGAGTGTGTTAACAAAATAAATTCATTCTGTAATTTTGCCAAGTGGTGTTAATGCTATGAATTATGTGGCTAAATAGCTTGTTATCTGGGGAACTAGCAAGCTGTAAATGTTTTCCAGGTCCATGCCTGAGATAAAGATTGGTTTTATAATCTGAACAAAACATTACCTCTGTGGGCTCTGTCGGCTAAATATGATTACAAGGGGATATGATAATAGTCCTAAAAGTGTCCCATAACGGTTCCATTCCATGGAAATATTAGATTTGGTGAACAAAACTCCCTTTTGTATTGTGGGGTTCTATGCCTCCATCCTACCCAATATTTTTGTGCAATGGGACATCTCAGAAGGAGTTATCTCCTAAGGCAGGATAGCACAGTGAAGTGTAGAATAAGGTAAGAATGGTATAGTTCAGCTATGTGTTTGTGCTTTTCTTACCTTTGAATCATCAGATGACCCCAATGTCACAAGCATCCCTAACATTATGGCAGATAGTCATTGTATCCATTGAACACCTTAATAAACACATTGTCAGGTTTCTCTAATTATTCAAACCATTCCTAATCTCAACAAACCATAACATCCCTGATTGCTGTGGGCCATTGTACTGCATATCCCATGTTCTGTGCTCATGAATTAGCTGAAGGTCAATTTTGGTACATCATGTCTCTATATTATTTGGATGTCCTCCACTCATTCTTTCCAGGGTCTTTCACCACGCATGATAATTTGCAGAGATATGGGCCATGCTGTTGAACAGGCAAGTGATGCATGTCCCTCGTCCGCACATCCCATGAAATATTAAGCACGGTGACACGCGTTGACCTCCTTTGTAGAGTTCATTCCAAATGTAAAGTGGGCAGCCTGAGTGATGGATGTGTCTCTCTCAGAGATTAGGGCCTTAGGTCCTGGCCAGGTGCCAAGCCTCTAAAAGACCCCTCAACCATTCAACCCCCTACAATCCAGTCCCTACGCACCACCCACACACTCACTCATTCACTCACTCACTCACACAGTCACCCTCACCCTCTCACATACACATACTCTCTCTCTCTCTCTCTCTCTCTCTCTCTCTCTCTCTCAGAGAGCTGACTTGCTATCAAAATGACAGACTGCATTGCTCCCCATTACCATTTCCTGGAGTACTCATTGTGAGGAAAATGAAAAATACAGGACACTGTAGTCAACGCTCTCTCTCTCTCTCTCTCTCTCTCTCTCTCTCTCTCTCTCTCTCTCTCTCTCTCTTTTTCCCTCCTTCCCTTCTCTGTTCCTCTCATTCCCACTAATACCTCAATGCCTACACGTAGAACTGTCAGCCAATATCAAGATTGGATTTCCTGCAAACAGAGCAGTAGTAATCAATTCTCACTCAGCTGGTCCGGGCACTCAGCAAGACTGGATGGCTCCATGTCAGATAAAATCCCTTCATTGTATTATCCATGACCCAGGTGAAGACCTCTTCACTTGAGCATCATCCGCTAATGTATTTATCTGCATTAATGGCATGCTTGTGTGACAAGAAGAGAAAATAGGCAGATACTTGCTGAAAGGAGTACTGTGTATCTCATAATAGTATTTCCAAAATACATTACCAAAGAAAAAGTGTATTTGGGCGTAACAAAAAATAGGCAATTATTAACTAGGAAAGATTTTTTTGAATAAGAGGAGTCTTCACAATAGGCATGAACAACATTTACTGCATTTTATATTAAAGCTGACCATTTATTGTCATTTTAATGGCATTTGGAAACTCCCAAAGGGATGTATGTGATGGAATTAATTACTCGTGAAGATCAACCCCCCCACACTTCACTTCACATCTGCGAGGATTATCCTTCCAAATTACAACTGTGCTCTGATTTTAAGTGAAGATACTTAAGAAACCTCTAATGCAATCTTGCTGCCTGAGCATGAACAATGATTCTGTGCACATACAATCTAACTCTAATGAAGCCAGAGCAGTGAGCGTCACACGGGACTATTCAAATGTAAACTTTTATGATGCTTGAAGTGCTAGGTGTGCATCAACTATTCAACTATTTATCGTTTTCAATTCATGCACATCATCCGTCTCAAGAAAGATGCATTGTAGTGTAGTGGAGCGTAATGTGCTTATATGGTAGCTGCGAAATTACTGGGCCCAAAAATCGGTCCTTGTATATTCTACAAAGACAAGGTGAATGTATAAATAATGTTGATAAGGCGAAGGGGCCTCGTTTAATTAATTTCCAAAAAGAGCAACTACTGAAACTTATGTACGCTATAAAAAACACAGATTGCTTTTACCATGATCTGCATATGGAGATGCTGAACTTTTGCCCATCGTCAGTTCAGCACTGTGCGAGTAACTCATTCCACTCTGTCTGCTCAGTAGACTGTGAAATTGGGTTATTTAGCCCAAAATGTGAATGCATTAGATTTGGCTTAAACAATTTCAGGCAAGCAGAAATGGATGACCAAGCCAACAGTGTCTGTTGAGGTGAGTGGGGAAGACCTGCCAGGGAACTTGGAGTCAGGTTCTTCTGTGATAACATACTAGACTAGAGTAGTTTGCTAAATAAAAGAGAGCAATTACTTCTGTCATGTTATTAGTTGGGTCTTGGGTTACTAAACTGCAAAATGACAGCACTAAAGGTGGTGGTGCCAAGCAAAGGTACACTCACCTGGTCAGAGGAGAAGGAAATGTCTTGGAACCACTTATTCATGAATCTTAAATGCTCAGCCTTTCAGAACAGTTTTTCTAAAGCTTGACGAGCCTTGTTTTCACTTTGATCCTGGAGCTCATTACCTTTTAATATTTATTTTTGCTGTCACACCGACTGCCAGAAATTGACATTAAGATCTGGTTTAAATCCCTCTTTTTATTTATTCATCAATTTTACTTTTTAAAAAAAAACACCCAAATGGTGATGGTAATGGTGGCTCTGATGTCTTCATCTATATGAACCCATTGATGAAGACTTATTTTAAATAATATATTTGCCACCTGAAATATGATAACAAACTCAACATCTACCAACACATATTATCTACTGAATTTCATATTGTTGGTATCTCACCTAACTGCACCCATATTAGCATTGTTTAAACCATCAGTTCATCTGCATTAGATAGATTCAGAGTATCTCAATATTCTGGAAAGCATGTTCTGATTAGCAATCAAGCACCAAACCTGACCTGAATTTTCTGTGCCATGTTCACATATTGTGTGTGCAAATCCCGTGAGAACCTCAGTTGCACGTGTGTGCACTAATGAGCAATGGGCTGGTAGCATGCATTAGACACGTCAGAGTTATCAAGCAATAGATGACACAGAAACATTTAACATTCCATTGTGTCACTAGCGGAAAGAAAAAAACAGCATGACATGGTTACAATATGACAACGTGGCCTTTGGAGAAATATGATGGAAAAACATAGGGGGTGTTTACGTTAATTGTAACGATATCCGGTGTTGAAGACTATGAATGGAATGACTTTGCCACTTTGTTGAAGGTGCGTGTGAGTGTGTGTGTGTGTGTGAGAGGGAAATTATGGTTGTGTGATCTACAGGGATAATCATTGTTAGGTGTCTCTGTGGTGCACCATGGCAACTTTGCAGCCATCTCACTGGTTTAGCACTTTTTTAGTAGAGTCAAGACTTTCTTCTGATATCCATTAGTATTTGAAGTGATGCAATCTCTCCATGCCAGATCTGGATCACCAATCATCACATCTGTTCAAAGGGTTGTTTTGATCACAGTTTGCATTGCTTCAATAATTTGCCACAAACCGCTGTCTTGAGTGCAATTTTCCGATTAAGGGAATCAGACAAAAAGGGAAATGACTCAGCATGATGGTGAAAAAGTAGAAAAATGTTTTGGCATATTCTTTACACATAAGAACCAAGGGAAACACAACTAGTCTGAATAAAGTTTTTATACTACTTTCTTGCATTTGTCATTTCAGCTATTGAACCACCTGTCCGTACGAAGTGTGCAGAAGTTTTTTGTTTTCTAGGTTTAGTTATTGGACCACAAAAGTTTTACCCTGACTTTCTTTATCTCTTCCTTTGCGTTTATTTTACTGACGGTTAGTAATCAACATATAAGCGGAAAATAGTCAGTAGGTCTGCATTATCTTAGCTGCAACGTAGCATAAACTTTTAATTGAAAAAATAAAGTAAAGCTTTCCATCTAAACTTCTGGCCGCAGCTTGTGAGGTATATAATTTGCAGAACAAAAGAAGGGAAAAAAACACAGAAGGGATTAGGGTTCATGGCACAATAGAACACCCACCTAGCATTGCAAAAATAAACTTTCTCTGGGTGAAATCCTATTAAATGTGTCACAATTGCACTCATAATTTTACAGCTTAGAGTGCATCTGAATAAAATGACATTACATGGCTGCTTACACATCTAAGATCTCAAAGAGTGCCTTTACTTAAAATAATTAAATTAAATCATTGCAGACTTTTTAATTGAAATAGAAACTCTTCAATTGTGTTTCTTCATGGGTATGACTGACATCACATACACACCCACATCACAAACACACACACACACACACACACACACACATACATAGTATGTAGTACATAGTGTTTATATAAAGTGTGGTATAAAGTATAAAGTATATATACAACATGTATATATATATGGTGGTGATTAAGGGTAAGAAGATGATAATGATGACGATGATGATGATTGTGATCATGATGACTGTGATTGTGAGGCAGATCATGATGATTAGAGGTTTTGTATGATGCCACCACAAGCTCTGAACTGAATGAACCTTTGCTGTCTGTAATAATTCAGAAACGTGAACCGTGCTGATGGATATGTGATTCAGTCCATTTTAGTGGACCTGTCACATCAAGAGGCCTTTGGCAGAATCAAATTCTCATTAGTCATTCCATTCCAACTATCTCTGAATTAATGTATTTAATGAAAGCACTCCCTCCACTAGGTCAGATCCTTACTTCATCCTATTAAATAAAAAGATCATTTATAAATGCATTACAAATGCTCAATTAACTATGTAATCTAAGTATCTAATATCCATATCAGTGACTACTTAATTAATGGATCACCTTTGAGTAGTCTGAGTTTGAGTAGTCCATACTCCATTTTTTCATGCATATATATATATATATATATATATATATATATATATATATATATATATATATATATATATATATATATATATATATATATATACATTCTCCTTCCTCTCTGCAGTGGTGGTCCCACTGACCATTTTGGCTGGCTGTGAGTCTCTGACAAGTCAGCATGATAGACACATCATCGGTGAGTCCAGGCTCAGCCTGGGAGAACCTGTAATAATGTATTTCTCTGAGCTGGATCAGTGGTGCAGCCTGGCTGCAGGCTTGGGTGATGGATGCACTGGATGTGATCAGTAATTCTCCTGAATGGGGGACTAAGCTAACCCTAGCCAATCCGGACTGATAGCTTGGCTTTACTCACACTTCCTTTCTCTTGCTCCATCGGGGATGAGCTTGACATGAAAGCTTTTTCAAGTAAAAGATACTGATATATATATATATATATATATATATATATATATATATATATATATATAAAGCATTGTCATCATGTGGGGGAGTACACAATGCTTCCCTAGCCAATATGTAGGCCTTCTGGAAATGTCACACCATTACTGATGCTCACCCAAAAGAAAATTACTGAAAAAAATACTTGAAAATGTATTTTCTTGGTCTCACAGCTCTTATTGAGATCTCAACTTCTCCTAGGAGAAATCCCTTAGGAGAAATAATGTGAGATAAGAATAGATTGAGAAGAAGAAAATAGTACCTTGAGATCTTCACTTGAACTTACATTGGACTTTGGCTATGAGATGAGAAAAAAAAAAGCCTCTCAGTCTATTCTCATTTTAACTGCTTTCTCATTTAGGAGAATCAGGTGAGGCCTTATTTTCGAATGATGCTTTCCTATGTATGGACATCCACCCTTCTTTCTGATTTTTAAATTCCATTTGTGTTTTTGTGTTTTTAACAAACTTCAGGAAGGTTCAGGCCGCACATGCCACCACAAAACCTTTTTGGCAGGTGGTCCAACGTTTGCTAGATTATCAGATCCCTCTCTGGCAACAGCACAAGACCCCCCATGTGACTTACAGAATACGACAGCTTTTCCAACAAACCAGCAAACATTTGACCAGATTTAACTGCGTGAGAAAGGCACAGAGGCGAGTGGTGACCCGTCGCGATGCCACTGTGACTCTGCCTTTTAATTGCATGTAGCAGCTTTGTCCAATTATGTGGCAGGAAGTGGCGAAACACTCAGCAGGGGGAGAGCACCGAGCGCAGTTGGGGGGTTCTGGGGGCAGGACAGGGCCGGGGCTGCCGTGCAATGGCCAGCTCAGACGGGTGGCCTTCTGGCTGCGTGTAAACAAGAGCCCTCGGGGGCAATTCACAGGGTATCAAGGGCCCAATAAAGAGCAGACACACATACAGTACACACACCTACACACATAGATATAAATAGAACACATACACAAACACACACACACACACACACACACACACACATACTCACACACACACCAAAGATAAGCTAAATATGTTTTTGATGAGTGGACACCAGTGAGCCATTTATGTACACTAATGCTTTCTGCTCCTCTCCTCCTGAGGAGAAAGATGATAAGAGCTTGTCTTTTTGATTAGCTGAAATTAATCAGACTACAAATATGTATCCATGGTTTCATTCCTGCAACGCGGGCTGCTGCTTCTCTCCATCTTTGTGTTGTGGCACATTTCAATTTCCCATGGGCACTGTATACGGATGTGAATGCACTGTATATCTACAGTACATTTTTGTTTGTTTTGTCTGGGCACTCTATCAACCTCGCAACTTTGCTAGGTCCCTTCGCCTCTGTTATGGTGAGCTGTTCAGGAATGAGAGACGTATTTGATTGCCTTCTCTTTCACCCTTTTCTTTTTTTTTTTCTGTTTATCGCCTGAGTTGAAAACCCTACTGTTGCGGTTCTGACCATTAATCACGACAAACACACAATCCCTCCTCAGGGCACAATTGAACTCCTCACTGCACAGTTCCCTCTGCTTCCCAAGCCACGCATGGCAGGAAAAGAAAAAAAGACAAAAAGACAAAAGAGAAGAAGGGAGAGAGAGAGAGAGAGAGAGAGAAAGAGAGAGAGAGAAAGCGAATCCAGCTTTCATTCTTCCATTTCCCTCGTTCTTTCTTGTTTTCCCCCCTCCTCTCTGCGTCTGTTGACTCACTGCAGTAGCTTCAGCAGCAGCACTCCTTCCTGGTGATTTGAGCCTTGGACAGCAGGCCTAATTACTGTAATGGAGGTTGTTGGAGATTCGGTGGGGCCCTGGCATGCGTGTTTCTTAAGGGTGAAGCAAGCCCTTTTGTCTCAGCCTTTCATCCGCTTCCTAGTTGTGGCTTGGCAAGAAACAAAGAGCATTAATTACCCTGTAAATATTAGTTGGGTGCACGAGCGTCTCTGCTTCCTGTGCCAGGCTGTGTGCCCAACATGGCTGGATTAAGCCTGGCTTAGAAAGAGAATACAACTCCAGTTGGAAAGATGACTGTGAAATCAAGATGTTTCAGAGGGAAAAAAACACATGCACACACTCATGCCATTGTATGACCAGAAATAAATATTTGAAATTGTCTTATTATTGTATCTTCATAATTCCCCAGATTTACAGAGTCAATGCTTATATATTTCCATTTACATGAACTTGATATCCATAAGGCAGATTACTGGTACAAAAGAGACTCCTACAGTAGTTCTTACAAAAGACCCCTTACAGGCTCCTGGTATTGTGACCTAATATATATTCATCCCACCTTTATGCTGTAGTTTTAGAGAGCACATTATCCTAAATTTATAAAGTGCAGCAACATCATAAATGCCCTGTGTTCCTGAAATGAAAATTAATGACATGACATTTCACTGTTTAATGTGCTCAATTATTCCAGAGACTTAACTTCACATAGACAACACACCCCATGACAATTGACTGGATTACTTCATTAAAAAACCGGCATCACTTCAACAGTGATTCACTTTCAATGCCACAGCCACAGATGCTGTACTTGATATGAGAAAGTCAACTCACCGTGCTTTGATCCACTCTAACCATCTCAAATTCTGTACTTGTCTCTGACTTGACATATTCATTTAGAGAGGCCTCCATTACAGTGAAATTCGAAATATCAAAGTATAGCATCCAATATGCAGTAAGAGATGGATTAATATGGATTAACAGTAAGGATTAATATGGATAAGGTAATGAATACACAATGCATGTATGATCTTAAAAAAGTAATTCAACCAAACTAACTCCTGAAGGACTGTCAGATTTGTCAGTCTACTATGCAACCCTTTCTTTTACATCTTACAATATAATGTTGACCAAGAGACAATATTTTGCAATTCTTTTCACTACTGATACTTTGTACTGTATTGTAATAATATAATTCACTTAAATAACCTGAGAGAAAAACTCATATGATTGCATCACTTACAAACAATTAACTGATTTATTATGTTCTAATGATCCCATAGCACATTTTTGGAATTGTTGATCAGTTACTTTATCAATGAAACAATAAAAACATTTTTACCTAAACAATATCAGTTCTGAGCTCACAACAAACAGAAAAGACAAGCTAGTGAAGGCCACCCGCCAGCTCAGTCTGGTCAATGACACACCACGCGCGTTTTGGAGACGCTGACCCTTCACCGACCGCACATGTCCTTCCTGCATTATTGATGACCTCCAATTTTCTGCTTTGCCACATCCTGTCAGGCTCAAACCCGTCCATGGCGCAGTTTAGAGAGGGTCCTGTGGCGTTGGCCTTACTAAGGCCACTGTAGTGCCGGTCATTACCGAAAGTCTGCTGTGTCCTTGAACTCTGGCCTCCCTTGGGGGAGCCGGGCGGTGACAGAGGCGTGGGGTGGAATTGGGGTGGGGGTAGGGTTGAGGGAGGAAGCCTCTGTGTGGGATGTGACTTCCTCTTCCTCTCTTGGCGAGGACGGGACAAGGCTTCTTCACCCCTGCAGACGATAATGTCTTCAGATGTCTGTCCCGCCCTGAGGCCAGTGCCATTCCAAGTGGCTTGCTCAATACTCACAAGCCATGAGGCCTTTTTTGGAGGCACTTCTCTCTGTCTATTCCTTCCTCTCTCTCACTCTCTTTTTTATCTCCACTCAGCTCTCTGTAACAAGCAGCAATTATTTTGAGGCCTGGGTTGTGCAGGCAATGTGGTTTAGACGTTTTGGACACTTCACCTGTGGGCAAATCGTATTTGCCAGCGAGTCATGATTACAATAACACACCAGAGGCCAACAGCTGTGGATGTTAAGGGTATCCTACTATATAACACACCAGAGGCCAACAGCTGTGGATGTTAAGGGTATCCTACTATATAACACACCAGAGGCCAACAGCTGTGGATGTTAAGGGTATCCTACTATATAACACACCAGAGGCCAACAGCTGTGGATGTTAAGGGTATCCTACTATATGTTGTAGCACCAAAGACTAGGACTATTAATTGCTCTGCCAAAAGCACATTATGTCTGCAATTATGAATTTGGATTTTATATGAATTAGAATATCATATAACTCTACATCATTAATGCAAATCTCAGTATTTAAATGCTTTTTATGGTTTTGGTAAATCTTTAATAATCATTTATCTAAAATAATTATAACAGAATTGGGTAAAAACTTTGATTCAAGAATGTCTCCCAAATTAGTGTTGTATTTTGATTGCTTGCAATTATCTCACGGTGTCAACAAAGAAATAATGTCACCATTGGATAAGCAATATTCAGGAAAATGATTCTAGATATGATTCTAGATTAAAATGGCATTAAAACATAACCTGACCCTAGCCAGATGAATTTCGCTCCGCCTAGCTCCACTCATCCATCTGGAACCGATCCATTGAAGTGTTGCTTCAGAAGGCTGGGCCTAATCAAAAAATGTTTGCATATGATTGAATAAGCCACTTGTCCGTCATCTATTGACGTGCTACATCAACCACTCACACCGAAGCCAACCTGTGACGCTAATAACAATCTCACAGCCGCTTTTACGCTATGTCACATCTATGAAACTCCCGCCCTGCGTCCTGATTGGCTGTACCATAAAATCGGTTGCAGAAATCACTCTCAATGGAAGAGGTCCCAGATGGATGTGAGTAAAGCTAGGCGGAGCTAAGCGGAACGAAATTCATCTGGCTAGGGTCAGGTTAATTAAAACAAAGTTTTCACCAAATCAAAAGTTGGACCTATCTGATATGCAATCTTGTGTAACAATGAATATGACCTAATGGAAAGTGAATTAAATAATAATTTCCTGTATCATGCACTTAGCCCATTTTGACATATTTGATAGATGGGAGGTTTGGATATGCCCAAGAGTTGGAATTTATTCTATTATTAGAACATGGTTAGGCCTGAGAGTAGCAGAAATAGGGTCTTGCACATTATTACACAATACGTTTTGATTTGCTATTTTACAGCTTTAACAGATGGTGGTGATTAAACATGTGCCCTTTAAGTCAAGAGGCTATTGTTCTGCTGAGCACAGTTCTCCCTTTACTAATAAACAGCACATTCCCTGCTTCCCTTAAATGCTATAGAACTACAGTAAGGCATCTACAGTATGCCCCCCCCCCCCCCCCACATACACACACAAACAGGAAAGGAAATCACAGTTTTTAATTTAGCACTGAAGATATATGGCTTGGAATACCAAAAACCTGGGCTATCAAACAAATGAAAACATAAGAATCGACAACCTAGGTTGCCTATGCCTAGAAACACCCCTGCACACACAAACCAAGAAGTTTGGGTCTTGATCGTATTGTGTCATGTTGCAAGAGTGATGAGAGTCAAGTCTTCAAATCAGTATCAAGGTTTAGCATGGTGGGGAAAAAATCCCATTGCATTGTATATACTTATGATGTATATACTGTATATAAGTAAAATACAGTTAATCTTCGCCTTTGTATGTGACCCATACTGTATGTGTATGTATTTTAATGAATAATGCCAGGGCTATGAATATGCATCTGACAACAGCTGAGTCATCAGAACATCTTGCTAGTGAACAGCAGGCTGTTCTGGTTGTTTGCTGCTAGCTACACAGAGTCAGAAGAAGGTCACGTTATCATAATTCAGCATTTAGGCGGCTATTAGCAAGACCACAACCCAAGCTTTATAAGGACAGTGTATTTTGTTTTGTTTTCCCCCCTGTTGTTTTCTTTCCTGTTTGTCTATCTTCACTCTGTGTGTATCTCTCCTCAGTATAACACAAAATCAAGTAATGTGCAACTCCAGGGGGGCTTAAATATAACAATATAACTGCATCATATGTGACCCATATATTCAAGATTGTAACATTGTTGATAAAAAAAATCAAGGCTTTTGATAGAGCTAGCGGTTCTACAGGCATCTTTCCTCTGAAAACAACAAGCATCTCCAAGCTCCATAACTGACTCATAAAGACGGTTATGGAGAAACACCCTCAGGCAAGGTTTCCATTCACAACAATGATACATTATGACCTGTACGGCGAAAGTGCCACTGAACAAACAAGTTATCAACCAAATCACTTGTACAATGGCGTCGTACATTAGCCTGGGTGTCTTTGCCCTGACACATGGGCCGCATGTATTATTTCAAATAGTGGCGATGCCGTAACCTCTGCTCTGGTGTGTGATATTGCGCCACGGCACTGAGGCCACGGCTGATTACTCAATATTTCCAGAATGGCAATTTACACTGTCCTTCAAGCCTGACTCATTGCCATAATGGGCCAGGGAGGATGAACTTGCCTGAGTCACTGTTGACAGCATAATGAAAAGGACCACCTAACTAATCGCCTGTTAGGGCATCTTAGCTCTGTCACCACCAGGTGTCTGTAAGGAAGCTGCGGGTCATGTGGCAGTAGATGCTACGGTGTTCATTTTAGGACATCCTAAGACTCAGGTGTCAGACTCAGAAAAACATCGGTCATCTTCAGACAAAACAGCCTCAGCGTCAGAAAAACCTCTGTCATCTTCAAACAAAACTGCATCAGCGTCAGAAAAACTACTGTCATCTTCAGACAAAACTGCCTCAGCGTCAGAAAAACCAGACTCAGGTGTCAGACTCAGAAAAACATCTGTCATTTTCAGACAAAACTGCCTCAGCTTCAGAAAAACTTCTGTCATCTTCAGACAAAACTGCCTCAGCGTAAGAAAAACCTCTGTCATCCTCAGATAAAACTGCTTCAAACCAAACTGCCTCAGAAAAAGTGGAGTCAGGTCTCAGAAAAAACGCTGTCAGAAAAAGTGGAGTCAGGTCTCAGAAAAAACGCTGTCAGAAAAAGTGGAGTCAGGTCTCAGAAAATCAGGTCTCAGAAAAAACGCTGTCAGAAAAAGTGGAGTCAGGTCTCAGAAAATCAGGTCTCAGAAAAGTATTAAGTATTAAATAAAGACAAATGTGCTATGCCATGATGTAATACCATATAATACCATTATAAAACGTAATACTTTAAACGTATTTTAAAGTGTCACAAAAAATCATATTGCAAATATTTGAAATAAATACTAAGTAACAAAACATTGGCCAAGCTTATTACAGTTACAGCACACAGAGAGAACAGCTTAATTATTTCACATAACACAACAATGCCAAGCCATCTGAAATTGCAACATTATTGTTAGCACTGCTGGAGGGCACTGGGAACAGTATCATGCAATGTCATATCTAAGATGCAAACTGTCTAAGTGCAAACTGTTGTCATTCATCAATACCTATGGTATTCTTCCTAAAACCTTTGACAAAAAGGAAAGTTGAGTGTGGAAAGCTACAAATACAGGTACACCCAGAGCTGCTTTCTCACAAATATTGCACACTCATGGGTTTGTGTTGAAAGTCTCATTTATCTTTATTATCTAGTTTTCCCTCCGACACCCATCTAATAAGCCTCAACCGCAATTCAATGGCTTAGAATGGCACGCACATAATGCTTTAATTTCAGCTCTTATTTCCTGATGATTTGTTTTGTTTTCGCCAGTGTCTCTTGTTATTATTTTTCCCATTTTACCTAAGCGTCGTACCTTGGGACCCATAAGCTGATACTGATGTAGCCTAGCTTCTTTTTTCACCAACGAATACTATAACGGGGTCATATTAATATGTTAATCAGACATCCTGGCTCATTCTTTGCCTTCATGGGCTATGCACTCTGGGTACTGAGCAAACCAGTGGAGACGAGGACGAGCTTCTTAATGAAATTTGATGGATTGATTGGGAGGGGGGGGGGCTAGTGGGGAGAGAAAGTGCTTGGATGTGCAGGTCGCTGGCAAATCTGATGAATCAGCAGCCTCTGGCCTCTGCAAAGACGGAGATGGGTGGTGGTGAGGGTGGGGTGGCGGGCTGGGGGGGGGGGGTGTTAGGGGGGAGTTGGGGTGGATGGGGGTGGACAGAGGAGAGGGGTGAGGTGTGTGTGTAGGGACCACGGGGGGATCACGGCGACGGGAGGACAGTCAGCTTGTGATCACCGCTGGCCAGCGCATGTGGTGTTTTACAGCCTTTTGTTTCGGCCGCTGACAGCTGCTGCAGAGCAGTGTGACTTCAGGGGGAGCGGCTGCACACTTGCTGCTCAGTAGCCCACTGATCCAAGGTGTGTGTGTGTGTGTGTGTGTGTGTGTATGTGTGTGTGTGTGTGTCTGTGTGTGTGTGTGTGTGTGTGTGTGTGTGTGTCTGTGTGTGTGCGTGTCTGTCTGTGTGTGTGTGTGTCTCTGTGTGTGTGTGTGTTTGCAGGCATCTGTGTGTCTCTATCCGTGTGTCTCTGAGCAAGAATGAAAGGCAGAGAATGACTTCCAGTGCCTTCTATCACGGAAGCCTGTTTTGAAGTAGCGCCAGCGATCACTGTGACAATGCGACAGATCAGACCAATCCGGAAAATGAAACACATGCTAATGGGCTTCGTACACAGCGATGGGTGTGGGAGATTAATGGCCTGGTATGGGGTGTAGGGGGAGTATATGTCAAAGAAGTCTGGCAGGGGAGCAGATCAAAAGCTGGAGTCAGCATGTCGTGAGCTGTGTTCTTCTCCTCCTGCTGGACGTGAATATTCTGTTTCATCTCCCTCAATATCCTCCATCCGTAACCTGACGATCTCTCTCTGTGAAGAGATTAGGCCACTGAATCCCTCATCATTGACTGTAACGATAAGGTCCACTCACTTTTTGGTCCCATCAGTGTATCAGTGATATCTGATTGGAAAGCGGTACTGTAGTACAGATACTCTTCAACACATAAAAGATGCGATAAGGGTGCTATAACAGATACCCCCACACACTTAAGTCGCCCATTTTAATTGGCTTACCAAAATGGCTATTTCAGATTGACTCTAAATTCATGATTTTCTCTCATTGTTAACGAGTTAATGTTGCCAATGTAAGTTGGAAAATCACTAATAATGCATAATGTTACTCAACCATTCACCTTTCAGTGTGAAACATATTGCAAATTGTTAATGTGTACCAGCACATGCATAGGTATACTCTCTCCTATATTTAAATTCTCTCCTCTAAACTCTAATGGTCTATTAGTGTAAAGGGCCAATATCCCTAATAGTGTTGCTACCCTACAGACCAACAGCTATAGAATAAAATGTGATGATAAAAATGCATCCGTAATATATTCCGGCGAGGACTGAGTGAAAGTCTGACTGAGCAAGCACATCCTAGTCCAGGTGAAGTGGATACTCTGAAGTAGCTTTTGTTTTGCTGAGAGTTCGGTAAGGAGACATTGAAAGTCGCTGGCGTACCTCAGGGCAGCGCATGTGGTTTAGAGAGAGTGGAGTGAAGTAGAGACCATAAGGAGAGACTGGCAGGAGAGCCACACAGAATGAACTGGTGGCAACCCATTACCTGGAACACGTAGGAGTAAAATAGTTCACAGTCACATTTCATATGCATGAATGAACTCGTTGGTTACCCACTGGAAAACAATGAACCGTTTCATGCATTGATGCATTTTCTAAAAGGTCTGTCAGATTTGCCTTGGTTGAAAGTCCTTTACAGCGAGTGGTTTGCGTAAAATTTTAATACATCTGTTACTCTGTGACATCTGGTTATGCACACGAAAGGTGATAAATAATGAAATAAATCATGAGGGCCAACAGTTGTGGTTCTTTCAACTTTCGCTTTTGCCCCCCCCCCCCCCCCCCCCTTGAAGTTTAAGGGCATGTGAAGCTCTTCTCTAATTGGGTGTCAGGGGATTCACAGCATTGTTTCACCAACAGAAAACACATCATGTTTAATTGGTTTGTTGGAGCGTTCAGCCCCACAATGTTCAATCCCATCTATTCAAGCTACACTCTCGTACATGACTGCGGCCCTTGGAGAGGAAGGCTTGTGTCCGGCATGGTCCACTCTCCAGTTTTAGATGGCTCCAACTTTCTTTTCCACTTTGTTTTTTTCCCTACCCCCTACCGACAAGTCTTGTGTTGCTCTTTCCATATGCAAAAGTCTCTTATGAAGTGTGAAATATGCTCTTTTGAAGTGCTCTATTCCCAGTTCAGAGGTCCAGAGGTTTTATCATTTAATGAGACCAATCAGGGACCCCTGCACAGCTTGAATAGGACAGTGGTGCCAGAGGTGCCGATTAGCCATCCCACTTACATGAATTAGCCTGAGACCCTCCAGTTGAGTGGACACAGACAAGCTCTTTGCAATTCAACACTATCTGTCAGTTACAAGTCTGGCACAAACAAGCAGCTCAAAGGACCTGCAACAAATGTCTCAAGGTAGCTAGCAGTCAAGAGTTCCCCAGCAACCTTCCAGTCCAGGCAGCCATGTTAGAATGGAAGCTCAGCACCCGGTGGACCTATGACAGCGGCGGATTTCTCACAGAGCAGGAAAAGTTACAGAATCAAGTTACAGCATCAGACCTTGGAAGTGCAGCTTGTGCATCATATAACAAAATGTGTCATTAATAAAATCCTTCTTTTGCCATTGTGTTAAGTCCTACATCATTGTTCAGGTTTGTTCATAGGCATAAAAATCAAAACAAGCCAATGCAACCCACCAAATCAAAATCAACCAAAACGTGAATCACATCCGCAAATCAATTAATGTAAAAGTAGATCTCAATGGAGCCCATCCCAGATGAACATCCAAGTTCAACTTTCCGATATTTTTTACATTTCAATCTGCAAACTTGTCCTGAATTTTAAAATCTCTCTGTGAATCCTAGTGTAGTATGCACAGGGATTGGGTTGCAGACAAGACCCTGGGGAGTTGCTTGTGTGGAATCCCTTGTGGGATTTTCATGTTTGGCAGGATGGTGCCTCAGATCCCTTAAGAATTTATTTATATGTGAACAATATATATAAACAAACTCCAAAGAGCAACATGTCTCTGAGCTACCTACAGACCAACCTAGCTATCCCATTCAGTTGTCTCTCTTCCCTTACTTGGAACACAGAACTGCAACTTGTCTGAGGAAATCTTCCGAAAAGAAAGCATGACACAGTGTGGGCCTACTAGACAAAACAATTTTGTTTGATATGAACAGATGTTTTTTTGTAATATATATTTTTCTCCCAATGACCTGATTCTCCTCTAGATGCATTTGCACTAGGCTGTTTGATCTAGAGTAATTGGTCTGGCCTCAATACGCTCATCTCAGCTCGGATGTCACAGCCATCTGAACATTAAGCTACACAATTGAGTGTGTGTGTGTGTGTGTGTGTGTGTGTGTGTGTGTGTGTGTGTTTGTGTGTGTGTGTGTGTGTGTGTTTGAGGGGTTGGGGTTTAATCTGTAGGACTGTCCATATTTCAGTGTAAGAGGACAGGAAATCACTCTATAAACAAAGGCAATTAAAAGCCATCATACAGGGTCTAATGAAATGATCAGCTGTTTACCAGATACAATTCTCCATGATGAAAATTGGGGCTGCTTCACAAATATCCACTAATTAAAATAGTTAGGCAAATGACAATATTCAGATCCCTGCTATTTTGATAAAGCTTTCTCAGCTGCAGACATTTGAGTAGTTAACAGTTAGTGAGTCTTTTATCACAGAGTTTTTTTTTTGTCAGCCCATGTCTGCATCTGTGATTCTGCATCTGTAAGACTAGTGGCAATCAAGCAGGCCTTCCAATAATTAGAGCTTATGTTTAAATTCATTTTGGGGGGAATTATGAGTAGATGAATGTCGCATCATAGCTGTTAATCAGTGAAGATGAGGAATATTTTTTATGATGCAAAGGCTTGTGGGTTTTTTTAATCAGGTGATACAGTAACATATTACAAGGAAATAAAGGTGGATGGACTTCTCTGATGGTCTTAATGGTGGATCTTTCCTAAAATGCTTACATCCAGGGATCCTTGAAGGTAAGATTACAAAGCAATCTAACACCTAAGAAATCCACGCATATCAAACAGCAAACGTCCACATCAGTGGATCAGCTCAACACTCTGTGCACTTATACATAAATATGGCCAAACCCTTTCTTAAAAGGTAGATTATTTGGTATGTGTGATGCAACCAGTGATTTTTATTTGTTAAATTGGGAGTGTTATTATTAGCTACATGTTAATTAGATTAGTATTCAAATCATCTCACTCTGGTGCCCTAATTCATCATAGTCTAATTAAATATATTCATATTTATCTGCAATAATTTATGTTGTTAAATGGAGGTAATTGGATCCCTCCAAAAATGAAGAAACGTTAATCTTGTTGTGCTATCGTGTCCGCTCTGATTCAGGATGGAGGGTAAAGTCAGTGTGGCACAGCACTCGCATGTTCTGTGCCACCAAAACAGTGACACATTGCATGCAGCTTTCTTCTTCCTCCTCTTCCTCTTCTTCGTCTTCTTCTTCTCTTCTTTAGGGGTAGAAGAAGGTCACTTTTTTGATGTTTTTTTTTTCTATCTCTATTCTTAGCAGAGTTTCAGCCTTACGAACACTGGAGAATCAATTTCATTTACTGGATGTGTCAACCAAATATTCCAAATAAAAAGACAAGGCAATGTGGAGTGGGTGCAAAGCTGTAACTCGCTTGAAATGACAGAATTTGGCAGATACTGAAGCAGATGTTAAGGATGCCAGTAATGTGACAAACACACACACACACACACACACACACACATAAACACACACACACATACACACACACACACACACACTTCTTTCCATTATCCTTTCAACCCTGGCCACTGACAAATGTCTGATTTGATTTATTTTGACATTCACAAAATCATACAGGAAGCAGATATGCCCACAACGCCTTTCTCTGCCTTTGTGTCGAGCGTCTTGCATTGCTGAATTTTGTGACCAGTCAATGGCAGAGCGTGTCACGGTTGTGAGGCTTTACAAAGACATCAAATGAAATTAATCTGTATATCTTTAGAAGAAAGAGCACTTGAAATATATTTAGATATGCCAGAAAAGCCACAAGCATGGATGGGGATCTTAGTTTCAGTGATCACATTAAAAGTATAGCTAAATCGGCATTTACGGCACCTCAGAAACATGGCAAAGATAACAGACTTTGTGTCTAAGCAGGACTGAGATAAATTCATCAATGCCTTCCGATCCTGCTACATTGCAATGCTGTCCTTACAGGCCTCTCCAAAAAGTCCATTAGACAAGTACAGCTCATTCAAAATGCCGCTGCCAGAAGTTTGACATATTATAACATATATTTTGCACTGGCTCCCAGTTAGATTTAGAATTGAATGTAAAGTCCTTCTCTTTGTCTAAGACACCTAATGGCCTGGGCTCAAAATATATTGCAGATGTGTTTGCTTAATATAAACCTGGAAGGTCTCCTGGAGCTGGATCTAAACAGGGTGAAATGGCATTTAGCCATCATGCTGCTTACTGTTGGATCCAGCTCCCAGTGAAGATCAAACTGCATTATTATCCACTGCCTTTGATTAATCTGTTGACTTTTGGCAAGGGAGTTATACAAATGATTGTTTGGCTGCTATGTATGTATATTTGTTTCAATTTTGTTTTTCTTTTTACATGTTTTGGTTTGTTTTTACTTAAAAAATGTTGTCTTTGCAGTGCTGTTTATATATGTCTTTTTGTCATCATTGATTGAACTTGTGTCCTATCCATACAAAGTAAAACACATTGAATAACCACTTAACTGTGTATGCTGGTAATGTGCTATATAAATTTGAACTTGAACACTCATTCCTCTCAGTGTACATAGAGCATTATAACACACTTAATGTGAATTGAGAAAAAAATGTTAACACTTGACTTTAGCACAGTGCTACACAACACATACATAAGCCCTTTATAACAAAATAAATGACCACAAAGACAGGCAGCAATTCACAGTGACTTTAAGGGAATTATTGGCAGATGTCCATGCATGTCTTGGACCACAATGACATCACTCGGCACATATAATAAGATGTTTGCAAAAGGTGCTTTTACAGTTGCAGTTACAGCTATTACATAGTACAATATACACTAGCATGTGCATTCCTATGGCATTTCCGGTGGCACAAAAAACAACAAAAAACAAACAATTTGTTTAAAATAAAAAACAACATTGAGATGTTGTAGAGCATTACACTAAAATTGATTTATTTTCATTCCAAAGTATCTGCGTTGGTTTTGAATGTTTCAACTGGAAACCCTCCTGGAGATTGAAATGGTTTATAGAAACGTGCTATGTGGGAAACAACAGGAATTGGTGAGAATGAATGGATTGTTCTGCTTAGATATTCTTAGCACATTTTGACACTGCACCTCAATAACAAAGAAAAACAATATGTGTTATGTGTTATTTTTAACACAGTTAACAGTTTTAACACAGTTAACAAAGTTGTTGCTCAACATCACACAGCAGTCAGAAAAAGGAGCTCTATTCCCACATATGTTGAGCCAAGTCAATGAGTTCAGTCTCATCTTAAAGTCAAGAATCTAATACAAAGTTTTAGAAAAGTTGTGAGAATTACTGATGTAGAGTAACTGAGAGTGACTTTATTTTGGCTGGAATTATAGACTACAACTGGCCACTGACTATCCCTTTTGGTCAACAACAAATGTCTCAAAATCATACAGATGTTATTTGTTTAGTAAAATAAATTCCCTCTTGGACACTAGACCAGCAGGGAAATCCAAGCGAACGCTGACATGAGTATAAGATGGATGTAGGATAACTTAAAGAATAAATACCAATGTGATAGAATGAAATGTGACATGGTCATTTAAAATATTAATTCAGGAGACACTCACATTATGGCTACACTGGGTTTGATGTAAGGCTAGTTGACATTTGACTTTAGATAACATATACTGTAGGTAGCATATGAACTCAGAGGCGATATCAGTGGGGTATGTCGAGTCTATGTCAGAGACGTATGTATAATGGCTCATGAGATTATTGACTGAAATCTCAGTACTGACTCATTGAGATGGGGTCTGGGAACTACGCGTTAATTTTCTCGTATTTGAAACGTGGTTTACGAATGCCCAGAGTTTATTGGGCACTACGAATGTCTATCAAATGCATCTGTACGTAGCTCATAACCGCTTCTGTGTGTCGTCATCGTCTTGCTGTCCCCCCTCCGTTCTGTGATTGGTTCCTTCGTTGAGGTGAAAACGAAGTCCATGGAATCCAGGCTGCCTAGCCGCGTGAAAAAATCGTGCACGTAATGCAGCATGGGAAAACCTATGATAGTACTGACTCAGGAGTGGTCAATATTAATGTTCTACCGTGTGTCTCCAGTCTTGGGGTCTAGAGAGAAGGGTTCTGCAAGGAACCTCTGATAAAGAAGTTTTCTTTTTTCTCTAAATCTGCTCTAACTGTAGAAATTATTTTAAAACATTATTTTAAAACAGTGGTTCTATTCCCCCAAAATGTATTCTCTGAAGACCTGCATCTTATTTATTTATTTATTTTTATTTGTGTGTGGGTAGAGGGGGGTCATGTAATAATGTTAAGCTTAGAGAAGTCTTATCTGCTCTTATGAATAATGGAGAATGTTTTGGATTTACCATCTTGGAAAGGAAGAGGATTAAAATCACACCTGAAGTGTAATTCCATGTTGGATTTCAATCCATATCTGTCAGGGTCTCTCACATTGCGCATAGAGTATAGCCTACTAACTGGAAATATTTGAAAATATCCACAATACAGTGTGAAAGAAACTTTATAGTTTTTAGTGTTATCATTTTATTTATTATTTTTCATTCATGGTTCCAAAGCAAAAAATATATGGAAAAATAAACAGGTTTTAAAAAAACTGGCAAAAATGAAGTGTGAGCAAAAACACCAGTAGAGGTAGAAATCCAGGGCAATGTTTCAGAATCAGAATCACAATGTTTATTTGCCAATACAGGTAGTAAAAGGATGTTTTTCTTGGTGCAAGTGTGAACATAAGAATTAGTCCCAGTAAGACATTAAAAGAGACATAGAAATAGCCCGTATAAGCAGAAGAAGAAATTGGAAAAGCCTTTCAGAATCAGAATATCTATTTACCAAGTAGGCTACAGGTAGTACAAGGATTTTTTCCTTAATGCTGGTGTGAACATAAAAGGTCTAGTAAGATGTAACAGAAATATGTTATATAAAGACATGAAAATTACAAACTGCAGGTAGAAGGATGTGCAATGCAGCAAGAACAAGAGCTTAAGTGCTCTGAGTTTTTAAGGGGATTATAAACTGAGGGGAAAAGCTGTGAGGGCAATTAGTTAAGCTCAGTTGATATGTATCAGTTAAGATGTAGTTAGTAACCAGTATTATGTAAGTATATGTAAAAAAATATGTAATATTTAAATAAAGATGTTGTTACCAATATGCTAAAGCTACATTATGCTACACTTGCCTCCAGCTATACTATCTATGGCAACATGTGGAACTCTAGAAGGGTACACCCCCCCACACACACACAACCCCACCCCCAATCATACACACACACATTTTTAACAGGTAATTATTCACTATTGTATATAACTAATGTTCACTAATTCACAAATGTATTTACATTTTTTCCCTACTTTCTTTCCCTACTCATTTCTCGAGCTCCTGCACACATACATTTGTCAGTTGCCCATTGTTTCTGACGTTTTAATGAAAGGGAATTCATTTAGAACACAGCGGAGGAAAGAGATTGATTTAGGAAGGCTTTTTGCCATAATGGCGTAGCCCCCCTACTTTCTGCACTGTGGTCCCTCAAGGTTAACTCTTGTTATTCTTCTTCTGCCTCCCTTGCCACTGATTGGAGATGCAGCAGGCTAACAGGCTTCCCGTTGCTTGGCAACTACTGGAGACAGCAGTCAAGAGAAAGAATGTATGGAGTCTCTTTATAACTACTCCATCAAGGTAAGAGGGGCACAATGAAAGAGACTCAGGGGCTGGAAGGAGGTGAATATTTCAGTGTATATACATGGCAATTATGCTTACTGGGAATGCCTGGATGATGCAGTGCATGGATCTGGAACATATATGTGGGAATGCCACCAGGACTCACCAGGACTGTCCACAGCAAGCAGACATTGAGAATGACATCCTCAATCGTATGTGTGTTGATCTGTTGCAGCAAAGGCCTGGTCTGGCCTGGACAGAGCTGAATGTGTGTACCCTTGTCTGTCTAGACAGTTTTCGGAGCTCATGGCAGAATGGGTTTAGTGAGAAATAAAACTTTTTTTGTGTGGTCCAGCTCAGCTCCTCACACATCTGCCATCATTATATTGAGCACTTTGAACATCGTTTGCCAAATGGGCACTGCCTTTGTTATTCGAAATGATGCTGTACAGTGATGCACGTCGTAATTACAATACAGACAACATGGCTGAGGTAATTCATTTATTATTGATGACTCATCAAAATGAAACACGGAAATCGAGATATTTCCATTTGCATGAAAGTTTAATTTTTAAATCTTTTTCAAAGATCTCCTACTCTTATGCAAAGGAAGCTATCAAGTCATTCCAATCCCCAAGTTGCTCATGTTCGTCTACTCTGATTTACCTGAAACTGGGTGCTCTATCTGAAGGTTCTCGCAAAATGATTTCCTAAACCGTTCCCGTTAATTCCTACCACAAGAAAAGGCAAAGATAAGAAACACATATTTACACCTCTCTCTCTCTCTCTCTCTCTCTCTCTCTCTCTCTCTCTCTCTCTTTCTCTCTCTCTCTCTCTCTCTCTCTCTCTCTCTCTCTCTCTTTTCCAACCTATTCCTCTGTCTGAATAAAGTCGAGTGAGCAGCGGCGCCGGAACAAGTTTGAAAGTGGAAAAGTAAAAAAAAAGCTGGTTTCGGGCTGGGTTTCCCGAGACAATTTTGAAAATTCCAGAGGCCAACTATTCACGCACGTTTTCACGTGGGATATTACGATATAAGATAGTCTAATAATAATTTTTAAAAAAAGTCTAACAAAAATTGTCATTATTTTAGGTGCTATGTAGTGGGTGGTTTCATTCAAGCTGATTGGACTGCAAGTAGTGTGTTTTTACGCACAGAGTGATTTAGTCTAGGCTACAAGTTCTAAATGAATAATCTGCTAAAATAAACTGCGCCTGATATTGACAGACACAGACACACTTCGTCTGTTTTATAACCCAGAAGGATGTACTTGGTATCAAATGATAGCTCTGTGTCTCCTCTTTCATCTGACATGCGTGGCATATCTATGCGATCACAGGTCCGCGAGTAATTCAAACGAGAGTAATGGGTGCGCAGGTGAACGCAGAGAAGTATAGACTGTAAATATGATGCAATTTGATTTAATTTCATGATTTTCATACTTTAACGTACAGACAAGTGCGTGATCTCGTTGGAAAGCCCCACTTCTGCTCTGTCACATAAAAGGCTTCTTGCTGCTATGAACAGTTGCGGAGCAATGTAACAGAGAAGAAAGGGTGTGTTTTTTGACGCACTTTGCGTCAATCGGCTTCGAAGGGTTAAAATCTCACGTATCCCCTGGAGTGCGTTCGCACCCCCTGCACCGGTGCTTCCGGCGCGCTTGCGAGTGAGGCTTTCTCCGTCCTTTGTGGTGGACAGGAGTTTGGCCACAAAGAGCCTCATCTAAGCCCCCCGTGAGTCCTATCAGGGCAGACAGGTGTGAGGCGTCCATCGGCTCAAAAAGCACTCAGTGAGCCAACTCCAAATATTCTTATTAACTCGCTCAGTCAGACGTAACCTCCACAGCCCACACAAACACACACACACACACACAGACACACGCACACACATACACACACACACGCATCCTCTGAACACCCGATCATCTGTGTGTGTGTGTGTGTGTGTGTGTGTGTGTGTGTGTGTGTGTGTGTGTGTACGTGTGTGTGTGTGTGTGTGTGCGTGTGTGTGCGTGTGTGTGTGTGGAGTGGGGGGACAGGTGTGGGGTACATTAAAGTGCCACCTACTGTAATGATACACAAGAGAGGGCATGGCGCTCAAAGCTAATGGGTGAAGTCATGAGTGGAGCTTGGTGCCAACACGTGTCTCTTGTTGGTAACACTGGCGAACGTGACATGGAGGTGAAGGCGAGGCGAGTTCCGAGGAGAGGCGTCCACAAAGCCAGGCGAAATTCAGTCAGGCAGTCAGCCGAACACCAAGACGGGACCTCCAGCTACGGCTCTGATGTTTCTAATGGCAGCATCTCTCGCTCCCGCACTCCCTCTCTCCCACCGAGTCGCTTTTATCCGGTGACGTTGATGCGGCGCTCAGACGCACCACACCGAGACAGACGCAACACTTCAGAGTGATTTATGGGCCCTCTGACACAAACTCGAATACAATCTTTTTTGTTTTAAGCAGCTCGGCTGACATCGCCACTAGGACACTCATCATTAACTGTCATCTGTCACTCTGCATGGCTGTCAGGCAAAAGGATCTCTTCAAACATTTATGTGCGTTTTGACTGCACGTGGGAGGCATAATGTAAGGGTGCAATCAGTTCAGATTTACATATTCAAAATGTATGGAGATCACACACAAGCTGAGAGACCGAGAGATCATCTGTTACACATGACAAAGTAATGCTAAATGCTAAATCAACCCAAAGACTTTTTGTTAAATTCCACACACATCTGTGTATACTTTAGTCAGCAGTTGAAAGTTAGGTCTGAACTGAACTCTTTCTACATACTTCTCTCAGACTACACAGTGGTGGTACCTGTTTTGAATCTCAGTTGCCAGTGCCCAAGATGGATTGCATCAGCTTGTAATATCTGAAGTATGGATCTCCAGAGGTGTAGATGTTTTCTAGGGTTTGGGTTATTCGGTTAGGTTTAGAATCTATGCTGATCAGAATTCACATTCCTTTCTACAGACTCTGATCTCTCCACCTCTAACTGCACTGGGAACATTCATTTCACACGGAGGCTGAAGTCTCTTCAGTGTTATGAGAGTAAAACAAAAATACCATCAAGCACCACCTTACCCTACCCCCACCCCATCTCCGTCACAGTACCCGATCTCTCCAAAAAGCATGAAATACACTGAGGTTTTCGTGAGAAAGTGTGTGTGTGTGTGTATGTGTGTGTGTGCATGTGTGTGTGTTTGTCTGTATGTCTGTGTGTGTGTGTGTGTGTGTGTGTGTGTGTGTGAGAGAGAGAGAGAGAGAGAGATTGGTGCTGTTTCATTAGCAGGAGTGGGTGGCATGCAGCATCAGAAACCCACCATCTGCAGCCTGGTTTAAATACATGTTAGCCCCGCTTCTGCCTTCCCTTTCAAGGCCCAATTAAGAATGCACTGATGCTTCTCAACTGTTTGGGGGCTTGTACAAACACACAAGAATAATAACACACACACACTCTCTCTCACTAACACACACACACACACACACACTCATAAACACGTGTACACACACACACGTCAGAGACACATCTTTT
>NC_055979.1:5536792-5546792 GCF_018492685.1 Alosa sapidissima | reverse complement strand
CATGCCTGTCAGCCATCACATATTAAACACAGGCTTCGCAGGAAATCCATTTCCTGTTGAGAATTTATTTGTCAGATTCCAATTTATCAACCGTTATACAGTATATTGTAAATTTAACAACCCTATACATTATTTAAAAGTAAGCTTTAAATTGTGTTGTAGTATGGGTAAAACCACTGTATTTTGGAATATTATAATGTATATTATTTAGTAGATTAATAGCCACAGAGAATGTGCTGGTGTTTTAAGGGTTGATCAGGACCATTAGTTCATATCAGATCCATTTCAGATTCAAATGCTATCTGAACACCAATCAATCAACAATCTAATACAGCTTACTGGCCTCCCCTGGTATCACCAGTCTTCTCCACTCCCATATACCAGGCATTTGAACTGTTTCATGATCCCCAGTGACATACGAGATGCTCACATACATATTCTCTAACTGCAACATGTAGGCTCTCATTGATTTGTGATGCAAATGAATGCTGCTTCCAACAAGTTTTCAGTACAACCAATCAATGGCCCTGTCTGAATAAATTTTCGGTGTAACATGCCCTTGACTTTGACCCCATGAACTGTTGCTTTGACACACGCCACACACAGCCCTTTTTCAAGTCCCATCCACTTACTGGACTGCTTTTTTTGTTCTTGGAAGTTGTGTGTTTGCTGTTAAAGGCATTTGTCACAGTTTGTGATATTTAAAGGTGACCTTGTCAGAGTCCTTAATGGTTGAGCCTTTCAATCTGTGCTTCATCTGCCCATCTGTGAGGGTATAGTTGCCTTTGTATGTTTTGCACATTACTGTAAATTAATCAGTGAGGACATGACCTCAATAAAAAGTATGTCTTCTTTATATTCTCTACCCTCAAGCAATAAGTGGTTTGGGCACAAACCATTTCAACCTGACCATTTGAATGAGGTCAAATGTTAAGTTAAGAAGCGATGACAAACGTCTACCTGTAGCCTTGAATGTATTGTATGAAATGTGTTCGTTCTGTTAATAAATAATGAAGTGCTCTTCTCAAGAATTTTAAGCAATCAAAAATGTATCAAGAACCTTCAGTATAATGGTCAAAATATATCATATTTTCAGATAGTAATAATTACTAAATAAGTAGTGAACCTAAGGACACTAAGTACTAAAGTATAGTCTTTGTTTTTCGCTCACTGCAGAAGTGTATTTTTCATCGTTGGTCATATTGGGGGTTTGTTACACAGGCCTCTCACATGCATTCCTTGAGGACACCCAGCTTGCCGCCTGGCTCCACGCCAACCCTCTCCAACGAGCTTTGCCTCTATCCGGCGCCTGACCTCCGGGCCCGAGCGAAGATGAAAGTGCTACGCCTGACAACCGTACCCACCACCTGATGGGCCCGACTGGGATTAATACTCGGAGGTAGCGTGCATGGTGCCAATATACCCCATGGCTTCAGTTGGAAAACTTTCAAAAGCACAAGCTCATAAAGATATGGAGATTGTTTAGTCTGACTCATACAAGGTACACAATTCTACTGTCGACATAGAATGCACAGTAAGCAAACAAATATATTTTGTACACGGAATGGAAGAGGTCCTCTGGATAGGTCAGAGCATAGCACTGTTGGCTTAACAAGTCTGTCTGCCTGCCTGCTTTGTTGCCCATTCACGCAGATTAATGAAATGGACCAAATGCACAACGTGAGGCCATTTTGTAATCAGTGGTTTAGGAGGAAAGATGTTGAGCCATCAGGGAGGTGTTGACTCACCTCCAGCCCCTCCATCTCGGGAGGATAATGAATAAACATGTTTGCCCAAGCAGAGGAGCCTGGGGATGGAGAGAGAGAGAAGGGGACTTTATTGAGAAAGACTGTGCAGGGTGGCAGTGACTTTGAGGTGTGTATTAAAATAAAGAGGTATCTTTTTGAAGGTCTAACTCTTAAAGCAAAGAACCTCTGGTCAACCTGAGAACCACATAATCGTATGAATATTATGAGAACGCCTTCAACTAAGGCATTAGATTTATGGATGGTTATGCCATGGTAATAGGTTTGGCCTTGGCAAACAATCTGCTTTAAGATGCTGCCACTGCTGCTGTAATGCATTATGGGTAGACACATAATGCTAAAATTGACAAGATTATAATCATAGACTCCCCTATACTTAAAGTTGACCTAGACAGCAGGAACAGAGGAGAGGACCAGGAAGAAAACTAGCAAACCTGTTACTCAAATTACTGTTTGAGGCAAGCTGAATGAGGACAAAAACAAGATGTTTTACAAATGGGAGGTGTGTTACATGATGATAGCCCACTTGAGAGAGTGAGTGATAGGGTGAGCCAATCAGCTATGTAAAGAGGTCCTTGACCTTACCTTGAGTGCTCCAGAAACAGTGTGTGGCTGGCCCACCTACTGAAAACAAGGATACAAGGATAGGAAACAAGGAAGTTTATTGTCACATGCATATAGTTACTGGAAGTAAGAAATGCAGTGAAATTATGTCTGGTGTCAGCCTATTTGTGCATTAATGGGGGGGGGGGGGGGTAAAGAGTGCAGTAGAATAGGGGTTTAGTAGATTAAGTGGCAAGGGCTGCATAAAAAAGGTGGGGGAGGATTGGGAGGGGGGGGGGCACCAACAAGGAGCACCCAAGAGCAACAGGGGCAAGGAAAAACTCCCTTACCAAGGAAGAAACCTTGGGCAGATCCACGGCTCAAGGGGCTAACCCAACTGCCAGGGGTCTTGGTGTGTGTGTGGGGGGATGACAGGGGAGATGGGATAGTGTGCTGTGTATGTGGGGAGAGGGCAGTGTGCAATATGTGTGTTGGAGAAGCTTCCTCATGAGACAATGTGCTGTGTATGGGGGGGGGGGGGGGGGGGGGGGGGAGTGTGCTGTAAGTATGTTGGGGATGTGTGTTGGAGAAGCTTCCTGATGAAATAATGTGCTGTGTATGTAGGGGAGGGGGGGGGAGTGTACTGCAAGTATGGTGAAGGGACTTACTACTGCAAGCAGAGTACTGTATGTATGATGTATGTGAGTGATGACAGTGAAGATGTGTGTGTGGGCGGGAGGGGAGTGGAGCAGTGACTGTGTGTGTGTGTGTGGGTAGGTGGGGGCAGTGTGCTGTAAGTATGTAGAGGATGTGTGTTGAAGAAGATCCTGAAGACAATGTACTGTGTATGTAGGGAGGGGGGGGGGGGGGCAGTGTGCCGCAAGTATGTAGAGGAGGCTTACTGTAGCAAGCAGTGTGCTGTATGTATGTGAGGTGATGACAGTGATGATGTAAGTGTGTGTGTTTTTTGTGTGTGTGTGTTGGGGATGGGGGTGGGGTGGGGGGGGGCAGAAAGGCTAGGCAATCAAGGACATGGGTAGATGGAGGAGAAATCAAAAATAATAAATACAAAGTTCTATGGAGATGTGAGAAAAGTTGGAGAAAGTCAGATATGTGAAAACATAAGAAAAAGGACTATAATTTCAAAGCTAACCATGCAGAGTTTTCAGAGTATTGCTGAACAACTAGCATTGTTTAATGATTGAGAGACTGATTGAGGGATCATTTTGAATATTCTATCACAAGTCATCACAGTGGTGCATGCAAACTGTCTTGCCCGCTCCTGTCTTCAAGATGGTAAGAAAGTATTGTTTTCCTTTTAGTCGTCAGCGTTTCTAATTATCATTACCAAATGATGCCATGTCTTTGACTTTTACTCAGTAATTGAAGCAATAATGAATGTGAAACTTTGGAGTGTTGTATATTGTTGTATAAACAATTCTAATCCTAAATTGGCAGTCAACTGAAGTCAATGTATTTGATCTGTGTGTGCTCATTACCTCTTAGGTATTGTGGCGTGAACAAGTCATAGCCCACTGATTGTTTAATAACAGCCTGGGTAAATGTGTCTATCAATATCAGTACCATATTAGGGCTCTCAAACCTGACATGTTAATTTTTGCAATTAATTTGAAAATGATCGATGAATTAACAAAAACATTAGATATAGATAGATAGATAGATAGATAGATAGATAGATAGATACTTTATTGATCCCCAAGGGGAAATTCAAGGTCTCAGTAGCATACAGACATCACACACAACATGCACTTACAGCAGAAATTGTAAATATAAGTATAAACATATAACAAAACTCCACTGTACAATAGAGACAGAAGATAAGAAAACTAAGAAAACGAAATACTAAATATACTACATAAATTGGTAACACTCCAAAATAAGGTGCCATAATAAATAGCAAACTAGTATTTACCTAACCCTTTGTTAATATGTGTTAATTGTTACTAAAATATCTATTTGGCACAAGTTAATAGTTTTTTCATCATTAATTAAATATTAGTTGTTTGCATAAAATCTTTATGTTAATGTTTTAACAAATCTATTAACTAATATTGTATTAATATATGTTAATAGTTAACTAAATATATTTTTGGCACTAATTAACAGTTATTTCTTACATCATTTAAATGTTAAATGTTTATTTACAAACTATATGTTAATATAAAAGTTAATGACATATTATTATTTATCTAGCTTTTCTGATTAGCTTTGTGGATAATTTATGGAATTTATGGTTTATGGCTTTATGGTCTTGTGGGGTGTATAAGGCACCCTACTGCCAGTGGTTGGTTGTGTGAGAGTTTGCGCTCCTCTTCTTCCACTTCATCCTTATTGGATACCTCTGTGGTTGGTTGTCCTGTAATTGGTGACTCTCTGTCTAGTGTTTGAAAGTAGTGTACTCTTTGCCTTTGGAAGTACTATTTGGTTGCTGCTTGAATTTGGTGAAATTCAGGGGAGGGGGGTGTAACAGAGTTAGAAATGTAGTTTAGTGTTTGTATGTGATTTTATAGTATTGTATGTGACAAGGGAGACATGCGACATGGAATGTTCAGGTGCACAGAACCAGTGGCAGAACAAGTCAGAGCCGGGCCGGGGGCGGGAGCCGGATCAGGATCGAAAGCCTGAGTCGGAGCTGGAGCAGGATCGGGAGCAGGATCAGGTGCCGGAGGCAGATCTGGAACTGGAGCCGGGACTGGAGCCAGAGTCGGTACTGGTGCTTCAGCCGGCGCAGGAGTCTGACTTGGGGCTGGAGAGGTAGCTGGAGCCTGGAGCCGGAGCTGGAGCCAGAATCGGAGCCAGAATCGGGGCCGGAGCCAGAGCCAGAATCGGGGCTGGAGCCGGAGCCAGAATCGGGGCTGGAGCTGGAGCCAGAATCGGGGCTGGAGCTGGAGCTGGAGCCAGAATCGGGGCTGGAGCTGGAGCCAGAATCAGGGCTGGAGCTGGAGCCAGAATCGGGGCTGGAGAGGGAGCTGGAGCCAGAATCAGGACTGGAGCTGGAGCCAGAATCAGGGCTGGAGCTGGAGCCAGAATCGGGGCTGGAGAGGGAGCTGGAGCCAGAATCGGGACTGGAGCTGGAACGGGGACTGGAGTCATGGGAGCAGGGAGGTCAGGAATAGGAAGGGCCCAGAAGTCGCAGGGAGTTGGCACAGGAGCGAGACGAGGAGCCGGAACTGGAGTGAGGCTGGAGCCGGGACTGGAGCGAGGAGGCGAGGAGCCGGGACTGGAGGGCATCGAGGAGATGGGATTGAAGCTGGAATGGGAGAGGGACCCGGCCATTCCTCCCCAGAGGCCCAGTCGTCCTCGTCGGAGGCCCAGTCGTCCTCCAAGGCACAGGGGAACCGTCTGATGGCGAGCCGGGTTCCCCAAAAGGCCAACTTCCCAAAATCACCAGAAAAATGTGCAATGTACTTGCCTGCTGGGTCCTTGTTGTGATCGGTAATTCTGTCAGGGTTGCAGTATGGAGAGCTGGACCGAGGCGCAGGGCACTGGACTGGCCTGTAGTTCTGTGTGCATGGTAAGGTGCTCAAGAGAGTGAGTGTCATGGTGAAGGTGCAAAAAGTAGTCCAACAGTAGTCCTGTAGTTCTGTGTGCATGGTAAGGTGCTCAAGAGAGTGAGTGTCATGGTGAGGGTGCAAAAAGTTGTTAATGTTGTTAAGAATGATGTATACAGTAGTTACAGAAGTTTTTTACACTTGATTGAGGAAAGGGGAAATAGTGCCCTAAAAATGATACACATTCTAAAAATGATCTTATCCCAATCTAATGATACACAAGGCAACTTTTAGAGCAATGTTGCAGGGCAATGTTCTAGAGGACTTGCACTGGAATTGTTTCCATTGATACTGAACATCATTTCCCCCCCCCAGAGTACTTTAATCATTAGTAGGTAAATTATCATGTCATCCAATCAGAATACACAAATCATGCCCAGTAACATTGCTCAAAAGGTTGCCCTGTGTATAATCACTTTAAGAGTTAAGAATGTGTCTCCACATTCAAAGTATAAATTCATGCTGTTTTGAGAAGGTTAGCTTATACCTTTACACTTTCAGGTACATGGATGAGTTTCAGGACAATTCAGGCTTTCAGGCTAACAAACAAACAAAAAACGTGAAAAGCATAATCTGTTATTAATATGAATCCATGCTGCACTGTATAGGATTTGTTTATGTATTTATATTTTCAAATGAAATTCTAAAAAGTACTAGTAAGTTTGACTAATTGTATGATTGATTACATAATGAGTTTTAAAAAGGTGAACATGTAATTAGTTTTTACGTAATTATTGCATTATTGCTTCTTCTCCAGCATAAGAGAAAAAAAGACATGATCTGAGATATGTATTCAGGGAGATCACATCCATAACTGATGACTTGGAAGCACTTCATTTGTAAATAGATGGCCCACAGAATTACTCCCTGCATGACTCTAATTATAGACATCTAAAATATATTCTAATGAACTCCAATCAATCATTTATTATGCCATTTGCTTATTATCCCTTGGTAGCAATGACTTGGCTACTTCTTATGAAGCCAGCAAGGTTCAGGGTCACAGCCTTTGCCAATGTCTAAGCCAGTAAGATATATTTTATACCTGGCTTGGACAAATGCCCACAACAAAATTAACTTTTCTCCCCCAAGGTTCTGCTATACTGCTGCCTAGTGAAGAAGCAATTAAAGAGTTATTTTTGAGAGAAAATGTGGACAAAGAACAAACCTTTGAGGGTTTCCAACCTATAAAAGAGATTTCCAAAATTGTAGATGTTCCTATCCATATTTGGATGTGTATTTATTCATTAGATGTCTTAAAGGTAAGAAACAGTAGCGCACATTATTAGAGCACTGAGAAATAAAAGTGCCTTTTTAAACACTAACTAGAATGAAACGACTGCACTAACCTCATCTAATAAGTATCTGAGTGTTTTAAACCAACTTAATTAGCTTTCATATTTCAAATCATACCCATGAAAGAAACAGAAGCCTGCCAGGTTTTGAAGTAATTAATTTGCACTTTTTAATTCTTTCATTCTGTTGACAACGCCCACCACCACCAACCACAACAATAACAACAACAACCCCCACCTTCATAAAACATCACCTGCTAAAAGATTTAGCAAGGAGTTTGTTTTCATGATTGAATGTATTCCTTTACTTGACTCAGTGCGATACTACCCTCGGGGCTAACTAGCGCAGAGAGAAAATGGTGCGTTCAGCAGAGCAAAACGAGTAAATGGCTTGGGCTGTGGCAGCGAGAGTCAAAACGAGCTACATTTACTCAGAGTGGTCTATCCCTCCTCCGCCCCTCCTGCTTCTCATACGATATTGTGCATGTGTTGTCATAGGCCCATTCACAAGCATACGCATGATCACGAACACACACGTGAGCTCTTTGAAACCACATGAAATATATAAATATCATGTGTCCATGTCCATGTGTCCATGTGTCACTGTGCCTGGTGCCTAGGGGGTTGAGCTTGGCTGCTTGTTTTTTTCTGGTTTGCATGCCTTCCTCATGCTAGGAGACAGTTGGTCTTAACAGCCTTCCAATCAGGGTCTACCGCCCTCCCATCCGACAACAACAACACCTAAAGTATTCACTCCCAATCTGTAGTTTATTTCTCAAAATCAAGATTGAGATAGCCTACGACCACTGTCAAATTATGAATGATCATATTTTAAAAATTAATGTTGTGTTTTTCCTGAAAGGACAACAGCAAAACAAATCTTTTGAGAAATGGTGCTGGGTTGTCCGATATGGTTACCTACACACATCGTCCACTGGTGTCCAGCCCTTAAACCAAATGCTAGACCTCGGTTCAATGCCGTTTCAATTGGCTGAAAGAGGTCAATTACCATATTTGCTTGCTCTGGCTCCAGGATAGCCACAAGGGCTTGTAGAGTGGGCTTTGGACCCAATTATGTTTCCCTTTGTGAATTTGTAATCTGTTCCCTCCTCTCACAACTGCCCATGGCAAGGAAAATGGTGAAAAATTAGCGCATCTTGTTTATATATGCACAGATTCATGACACCCAGCTGAAAAATGAGGAGTGTTGCTCCAATTCTAATTTGCTTTTGGAAAAGGATGCAGTTTTGGTGGACATTTGGCTTTGGGGGTGTGGTGGGGTGGTGTTGCTGCAGTAGGTTCTTGGTAATTCAACGATTAATTTTGTGAAATTGGTTATGATGACTGTGATTGCGTGGTCTGTTGAGCTCACATATGGCGGCAAGTCATTCCAGGATACTCCTGATTGCGCTTGACTGACCAGAATATGTTGATTCTTTTCTTTTTCACTTTGCTATCTTTTCAACCAACCTTACACAACACTCAACGTCTGTGAAAAGACCCTCTCAGAAGCCAAAGGAAGGGATCATTTCAAAGGCAAATTGTCTTTTCAATTCCCCCCTGTCCTCTGTCTCTCTCTTTCTCTATCTATCTCTTACACACACACACACACACACACACACAGTAATACCTGCAGTAATATCAATCTGGCCTTTCGTTGCTTCTGTAGCACATTGTTCTTTACAAATACACTCTCTACTTTTAACCTTTCCCTTTCTTTCTTTTTTTTGCTGAACATGACATATGGACCCTGAATAAGAAACTTTGATCTCTGATAATTGGTAGTCAGGAAATGGCATTCTAAAGCACTTTGCTTCCTAGAGCTCTCTCTAAAGTGTCACTCATGAGTCCTTTATTTTTATTTTAGTGAATGTGCTGAGGACTAAGCCATTGTGGCTTCTGTAGAATTCCTCCCAATCTCAGATTGCTCCATTGGGTCTTACTGGACACCTGCGGAGTCCCAGCACTAAGGCCTTAACAGAAGGGTGTGTGTTGTCTTCTGGAAGTCTCTCTGTTAGTGCTTGGAGGAGGATGGAATGGCACAGAATGTTCTGGAAGCCTTATATTGAGAGAATGTTACACATGCTGAGAAGGTAAAATAAAAGATCCTTGAATACTAACCACTTCAACCCTGTCTGGTAAAACAGGGTTGAAGTGGTTAGTATTAGTATACTCTTTGCCTGGCATTTCCTCATTGGTGATTAGTTTCTTGAACTGAGAGCAAGTGTCGATTTAAAGTACACAGTGAAATGCAATATTGTTCTTTATTTCCGTTCCTTCATATGAAGAATTACTACATGAATTGGCAGTCACACTTTGGGGAAGAGGGGGGAAATCAATATTATGATTAATTATATTAGTAGTAAGTAATTGTAGCTTCTTAGAATAATTTGACCGTTAAAAACATCTTTGTGAAAAGATCACCAAGCACACCATGCATTAAAACAATGTTACAGATGATAGGTACAGTAGGTATAGAGGATATACAAGACAACCTTCATTTTATGGCATTTTGGAGTGTTAATAAAGTCCCTTTCCAGACAATTGAACATAGTAAAACTCTTGCAAATCATGAAAAATGTCCCTGTACTGGTTTCCTAATAGCACCTTCTGCATTACCATGAAGATGTCAGCCTGACATTAGAGATCTGTGTTCTGCTGAAATGTGTTGCACTTTTGCAACATTTATGAACGGTACGCAAAACATGTTCCTGTCATTGTTTGAGTGCTCTCAGTCATTTCACTCTGAGGGTTTGGGCAGTATCTCTCTCCTCACAGAAATCTCTTGAGCCCCAGAAGGGATGTTTGATGTAGTTGTTGTTGT
>NC_055979.1:5481792-5534292 GCF_018492685.1 Alosa sapidissima | reverse complement strand
TGATGTTTGACAGTAACTACATGTCTATCTTAGAATGTCATTTTTTCTGTATATTTCTTTTTTATCAAGGGCTTCTCTTGGCAGGATGGTACACAGATACATTTTTTTGGCATGTGTAAAGATATGTAGTTCTACTTGAATTCTTGGGTTGAGATACCAGATAAGAAAAGAAACATTCTGCAACAGCCCTTAAGCTAAAGTATATGCATTTTTAGAAACAGTGAACTTCTGTGCCATAACAACACAGAGGTCATGAGCCCATCCTGCCACCACAAGAACAGATGTAGAACATTTCCTGTTGTTATTGCAGATTTGATAAGTCTACATTTGAGTCTACTGCAAAAGCTATAGAAATGCCATACACACCTTTGGACAAAAAATATGTCCTCTTGGAGTGCATCCAAAAATAAACAGATGGTGCCATTTTAACTTATTTGCCTCTAAAAACATAACATAGCACTAAAGAGCATGTGAAAACAACTCTCTTTGGAGTCAGAATTGGGCACTGACTCAAGTGTAAAGGGTACAACCACATAAAACATTAAGCATTATATTTTATGCTGTTTAAGATTTCACTAGTTCGCCCATCGGTATGATTGCTATGCCGTGGCCTACTGGTTAGCACTTCGGACTTGTAACCTAAGGGTTGCTGGTTCGAACCCCGACCAGTAGGAACTGCTCACGGATTGAGATAAATGAAAGGTATGATAAGGGATCAGATTCCAAAAATAATTCCGTGGAAATGCATGGATTCCAGTTGCTGCTACTCCTTCACTGGGGTATTGGAAGCTAATTATGTTGGTAATGTAGCCTAGTTTTGGGATGAGTCAGTAACATATGGCCTACATATTTCTTCATAACCGTTGAGTTAGTAAAAGGACTCAATGTCCTGTGAATTAATAACTAGATGAAACGTGTGACTGTTAGCTGTCAGATGCAAGCTTGCTTGCTAAGGGCGTGATGCAGAGAAACTTCTCTGTATGACGAAACGCTGGTTGTTAGTGATTGGTTGAAAGCGGTTCAGAGGAACTCCTCCTTTAAACCTCAAACCCGGAAATAAACATATGGATCTAGGCCAGACTCTCTGCGAAGTCAGAGTAGTTCTTTAACTTTAAAAATCACACTGTCAAATTAATTTTGATGCTACACTGACTTACTATCTGGAGAATGGAGTCTCTAACGTGCTAATGTGAGCCCGGAATGTACCACAACTATGTACCATGCTGGTGTGGGTAGGAACATCACCCTTTTTGTCAGCTTTAGACAAATTGTACCACTCTTACCACTAAATGGATAGGCCTACCCAGTATGTTGAAAAGTTATGAAAGGAGATATGACTAGTTGACTACACTGCGTTACTTTAAAATAACGGGTTCAAACTTATTTTAAAAATAACAGGTTCAAACTCATTTGCTTTGATTGAGTTTAACTCAATCAAAAGCTTATTCAAAATTAGTAGGATGTCCAGTCCACATTGGGAGTGTTTTTGTTATCAAACGTCGAGTGCATAGCGCAACAAGGTGTTCCTAGGTTTCTTAATCAGTCATGGGTGTGTTTGGGGCGTAACATCATTTAAACCAATGAGAATGACATCTGTCATTCCCTTTAACGGCGCAAAGCGTGACGTAAAAGAATGCATCGGTATTTTGACATTCAACGGCGCATTTAAAGGAGTCTGCTTGCGAGACCGTATGGAACGGTCATTCCACTAAACCTTTTTTTGCTTTACTAAAACCTATGTAGCATATGTAGACAGTGATATGCAGTAAGTTACTTTCACTATTGACTGACAATGGGTTCATACCTGTCAACATACCTGTAGGGTCAGTGTTTATACCGGATCTGTGTTTGCATATTTAATACGTTTCATACACATATGTTTCAACACTGCATTTCGGTCGTTGCTTTTACCTTACCATTACCTTACGCATGCCAGTTATGTATCCACCAGCTGCCTGCCTGCAGCCTACTTCCAAAACTCCAAAGCTGCTTGCTGTCAGATTTGGTTCCGAGGGCATAAGTTCAGTGTATCAACAACACTCAACAGTTTATGTGATGTGTTAATCAATTAAATTCCCAACAATTTCATAACAGCTAGTTCTGGAGTAGGCCGTTCAACTAGCCCGCTTGCTTATGACGAGACTCAGGCTGCGCAGTCGGCACCCACTTCCTTATTTGGGTTTTGGGTTGCCAGGTTTTAGCCTATGACAAAACGGTTGAAATTGAAACTAAGTGATCGTGTATGTGTAGGGTGTATTTCATACACAATCTGGCAACTTGGAAGATGTCAGACTAATAGAAAAAATGAATGGATCAATGATTTTAAAATGAAGTTTGATGACCATGCAAATTACGGGAGTTTTCCGGGAGAATGCTGGGAGATGACCTTGAAATACGGGATAACCCAGGAAAAACGGGAGTGTTGACAGGTATGAATGGATTACCATCAAAAACAGGCTGGAAAAAGCAACACTTACCCTAATATTTTTCGAATGACTGAATAAAACAACGTTTAAAACAATGTTTATCCTGCAGAGGAGTTGCTTCTTGTGATAGTGCGTCTTCAGCTGTGCTCTTGCCTAATCACTTTTAACCGTCATTACCAATTTGCAAATGCATTGTGAGATGTATTTCGTAATATCTTTATTCTAATTACTGTATGTTTCCCATTGTAGCCTAATCGTGTAATTTGTAATGTTTTGCATGGATGTGCACTGGTGCGCGTTCATGGAGGATAGAAGGATGGTGCATTGTGCACCCGCCAATATGATTGTTGACAATGCGCTCTTAAAATAACATATAAACAACTCGCCATAGACATCTGACCAGGTTTCTCTTGGTCAGTGATAATAATGTGTTTTATGCATTATATTGTGTACAATAGCGATTTTTAGACAATACGCCAGGCCACTCCCTAGGTTGTTGTTTAAAATATCAACGTGCAAAAAATAAACTTTGTGTCGGGTGGAAAACGAGTTTTACGCCATGCACCAGGGTGCAAGATAGGGTCCCTAGACTTACAATTCGGAGAATGGAGTCTCTGACATTGCCAATGTGCACCCGGAGCGGTTGATATTGCACTACTTAATGTTGTTGATCGGGTAGCATTGTGACCCTTTTAGTCAGTTCATGACTGACTGGGTCCCGACTTAGCGATAAATAGCACTGACTATCGACACCAAAGGGCATAGAAATGAATTCTTTCATTTTGTTCCTTTAAAAGCATGGTGTCTAGGGGAAGTGGAGGGGGGGGGGGGGTTGTGCACGTGTCCGCAACACACAGATATAACTTCACATGTACAGAAATAACACGCACGTGTAGCCCCATTGGTGATGAACTCTAACTTTAATATGCATAAAGGCTGAACCAAAAACATGGATATATCAACGCACAACTCCAAAAAAATGAATGCAATATGAAATATAGGTAACACTTTATTTTAATGTGTCGCTGTTACAGTGTACCTACCTAATTAGGTACAGTGGTACAACCTGTGTAACAACATGTACTATCAGGTACTATCATTGTATTATGTATTTGTGGGTACCTACATATAGTTGTTACATTGTAATACTGAGTGCTTTTACAAAACTTTGCCAATTTGCCTAAATTTTCATCAGAGGCAAAGAGCTGACCTGAGACCTGCTGGATGGGGTAAATCTGGTCATGATAGATTTGATATACAAAGCATTCTTAGCTCCAGTCAAGGCCTCACTGTCTTCAGTACATGTAACAGCTGTGCTGCTACAACCTTGTTACTCTTTGATACAGTGGAATAAACCTATTAAGTGTACCAGTTAATTACTTACATGTACATATGACATGTATGTTATGTCTTCGATGTCTTGGAACAGGTCTACTAATTCACTACATAGTACATATATCAACTGTGTTGGTACACACTTATTGCTCTTTGATACAGTGGCATAAACCCATTAAAATGAAGTGTACCAGTTAAGTACTTACAATTACATATTACATGTATGTTGTGTCATTGGTGTCTTGGAACATGTCTGCCATTACCCTACATACTGTAGTACATGTATCAACTGTGTTGGTACACATTTATTACTCTTTTGATACAGTGGAATAAACCCATTAAAATAAAGTGTACCAGTTAAGTACTTACATCTACATATATACATCCTGTCAATGATGTTATGCATCCTGTAATTGGTGTTGAAACGTGTCTGCTGTTACACCACACAGTACATGTGAATTAGTAGACCTGTTCCAAGACAAGACCTGTTCCAGTTTATTCCACTGTATCAAAGAGTAACAAGGTTGTAGCAGCACAGCTGTTACATGTACACTGAAGACAATGACTGGAGCTAAGAATGCTTTGTATATCAAATCTATCATGACCTGATTTACCCCATCCAGCAGGTCTCAGGTCAGCTCTTTGCCTCTGATGAAAATTTAGGCAAATTGGCAAAGTTTTGTAAAAGCACTCAGTATTACAATGTAACAACTAGATGTAGGTACTCACAAATACATTATGCAAGTACAATGATAGTACCTGATAGTACATGTTGTTACACAGGTTGTACCACTGTACCTAATTAGGTAAGTACACTGTAACAGCGACACATTAAAATAAAGTGTTACCGAAATATATAAAAATGAAAAAAGAATAGCCTAGAATAGATCATCAAAGCAGCCGCTCCACAAACGTGTCTAACTGTAATTAACGTCATGCAGTTAATAAAGGTGCGAAGGAGCTTGCTCTTCTCCGCAACCCTGTCTATCACGTAATCAGCATCCAAGTTCATTAGAACCTCTTTCTCTGTCGCCATCAGCATCAGGCCTCCAAATTATCCTGTGACAATTGTGTCCTTAGGCGATTCTTGATGAATTTAAGAGTGGAAAAACTCCGTTCGCATACCACTTGAGTACATGACAGTGTTAGTAGCAATTTATATGCTAACCATATATTGTTGTAGGCACAGGTACAGACGTTTAACTGCTGGAGAAGGAAATAGCAACAGATTGCAGGTAGCATATTTCTTACTCACCAGGTTTATTTCTGTATCTTCCTCTATCTCCGCGGCTGACGTAAGTCTGACGCTCTGACTGTGTACTCGTTTAGACGCATTCGGTTTTGAAATTTCCAGAAGTCATTGCTTCATATAACTTTTGTAAACCAATATAAAAGATACAGGCATATTTATTGTATTTCAATTTCAAACAATGCACTTTTTAAACATTTGATTGAATAAGGCTACAAAAGAATGTAGACTGAAATATTGAGGGTCACCATGACTGTAGTAGAAACTCATTTTTGCTATAAATACTGATCAGTTTCCCATTACGGAAGAGGGAGTTAGAGATAATTGGCTGATATGAAGCTATTTAACACTATTGATGCTTGATAGTGGGCCGAGAGATAATGTGGAACCGGCCTTGCGATGAAGGGGCCGTGCGAACGCGACGAGCATGCAGCCCCGTGATTGGCCGGCCCAAACGGACCACGAGAGGCCGCGGCCCTTCTGGCATCTGCCCAAATGCCAGACCGTCCAGTCCGTCACTGACCCACATTCAAAAACACCACTGTTTGCAGCTAAACAACAATAGATATTAGTATTGCACAGGGCAGTGGGAAGGGCTGAGGGAAGGCAAGATTGTCACATTATCAAGAGCACTGAAGGCAGAGGTGTATTTGTTTGACTCTTGAGTTCAAATATCAACAATTTTCTTCACTTCTCCTTTAAATTGTCAGCAAACCAACACCCACTGGCAATCACTGAAAGGTCTATTCCCAGCCCCTTCATGCAGCTTTTTGCCTGTTTTTGAAGTCCTCGAGAATTTCAAAGCGAGAGTGTAGCCTACATGAAACATTTTTTCTGCATAATTCCAGGCTTACCAGCTAGCAGCAATAACCTACACCGGCATCATGGCCACAAACATGCCTCGAAAAAACAACACCTCCCATATGCCTAATCACAGGCCATTTCTCCCTTTGTCTGTGGTGAAGTCCACAGATGTGACTGGGGAAAAAATGCCCATAAACACATTTGGCTCTTGCAGCGCCCAGGTATCGCCTCCATTAACCTTGTTATTTTAGAGTGTTAATTGAAATAGCTTAGAGCAATGCCGCTGAATGTCAGGTCACACTGAAAAGCCAAAATAAATAATGTCTTCATGGTCCTTGAATAATAATATCCTGCTGCGGGTCTCTACAGATGGAAGTTGCGAGTCGGGGTGGGGGTGGGGTGGACTGGATTGAGGAATTTAGCATGGCGGACGGAGAAGGGATATACAGAGATGGAGAGAATAAGAGAACAAGGAGGTAGAGAGAGAGAGAGAATCGGGTGAATTTGGTGTTTGCAAGGAAATTAGTCGGTGGCAGTATAATTTGGCAGAGGTCAAAACGAGAGTAATAGGGGCTAAGAGCATTAAATTCATCTCAAACCTTTCCGGGTGCCGAGGGTCTCAAGGGTGTCATGTGTTTCAGACTAGCTAAAGTATACTAAAGAGAGTTCTTTTCTGCCAACAATGCCATCACAGCACACAATACTTACTCACACAGAGTAGTCTCACTGCTACTGTTGTATCATCAACATTCAATATTTTATCATCTTAGACTGTATAAAGTCATAATTTTGCTAATCACTCTTAAGTTCTGGCTAATTGGATGTCTCTGAGCACCACATACAAAGCACCCTATTTTTTTCAGTGTGACCAATTATGTGGTAAGCTTATTTGATTTGAAGAAATGGGAAACCATTGTTGCTCAAATGTGGATTTATTTTTTTCTTCTCCTTTTCCAGACCCTAGGGAGGGAAATTAAGAATGCTAATTGCCTGGGGTAAGGATAGCTACAAGTGATATATAGCAGACGTTGTGCCATGTGTGTTCATTGCAAAGTCCATTCAAGGGCATAGCCACATATGCCTCTTTAATAGAGTGCCCAGACATGGCTTGTGCTGCTGTTTTATTTCATGATTTTATTTTGGCACAGGTCCATGCATCAATTGACATATGTTCCCCACCGCATGAACAGAACCCTTTAAATATACTACATGCTACTCCATACATCTTGCCCTTTTGTTTATTTCATTGTTTGTTGCTGATTTACTTTAAAAGATTTCTCTTGTCAAAGAGTACACAAAACTATAAACCAGGTGCAACAACTGAGACAAATATATCTTCAGTAGCACTGTGGACATTTGGACATTATTTTTCCCCTTTTTTCACTGTTGTAAAGGGCGATTGTCAAGGCCCATGGATATTCCAGGAATTTCTGGGCTTGTTTGTGTGTTACTTTGATTCAGGGAGCTGTTAACTCCATGAACTGTCTAGGCCATGAATCACTGAAGGCTTTACAAGGAGTGTTTGGCTTAAAATAAGAATATTAGCTGTTTCACCCCGACAGTCTAAGTTTCCACATTGCTCGGGTTTATTGCGTTAACAAAGCCCTAGAAACCCAATTAAACACAAAACAACCTCATTTTATTGGGGGATAAAAACCTTCTGCAATCATCTTCTGCAGTAATTGAAGTAAAGGGAAACCATCCTAAAACTCCACAGAGCTTTACCTTCTTACCATGCTAAGCAGCTCTGCATCCTCTGCATGTCCTAATAGTGTAGAGCTCAAAGCAAGTCACCATTTTGATGAATTACAAAAATTGCTGCCGCATTACATCTGATTGTTAATACTTTCCTTTTACAGGTGAAAGGGTGGGTGTGCACATGAAAAGATGGCGAGAATGAAGAACGCTTAGAGAGAGGTGCATCAAAATTGAGGTAAAATGCAGCTTTTAGCTGCACCTAACTACAAGGTAGCATTCTGTTCTATTTACCTTCACCTATGTGTGTAAGAAGCTTCAAAGTTATGGCAAATGAGCCATTGGAAGTGGAATGATGATGGGTTATTGGAAATCCTTAGCTTTTCATTGGAATCGCCAGGCAAAAAAAGTTTTGAAAGAGGGTCGCTGGCCACTTGAACCCTCCGCGGGATGTAGCCTCCACTCTGACTGAAGCCCTCTATCAGTAGAAGTGCTGCGACAACAAGCACACAGGCCTTCCTCCCTGGATGAAAGACCGTAGAGGCTGCCCTGACCACGAAAGGACAATTTCACCATTCAAAGACTGTTTGTGAAAGAAGCCCTAAAAGAACAGTCGTTTTCCGAATGACATGAATTTGTCAACTGCACAAATGAAGTGAGAGTAAACTGGATTCTACTGGTCTGTTGTGGAGGAGCAAAGCTGGACACAGTTACAGTAGTAGCTGGGTTATCTGACTGGACACTTGTGAAAATGGATATACAAAATATTTTTTATAGTAAGTGTTTATGAGGATATATTAACTCTGAGGTTTATGATTGTGATATTTATTTGAGATTTATTTTTATTATGTTGTATTTTAACATTCATGGCTATTGGCAAATGAATGATACATTCCTGGCTTGCAGATGAGTAGCCTACATCTTTGGCTTGTCTAAGTTTCACATACCAACTGATATTATGTTATATACTATAATACTCAGTAAGTCAGGCAGAGACTGTGTGTTTTCTGTCATGTATGATACATGATTCAATCGGACGCACATTCAACTGCTCACACTGCTGACATGCCAGAAATCCACTTCGATCGGAGCGAAGCTGAAACGTTGATTGTGATCTCTTAATCAGACATTGTGAGCTTTCTCAAACTACAGAGGAGACCAGACAGCCAGACCAGAGTTCAGCCTGATTAAAAAAAAGGTGGCTTGGTCTGACTGATTTGGGGTTAAAATCATGTCAAAATCTCACTGTATCTGCATGGCATAATGCACAAAATGACAGATACTATGTTCTATTCTATAACACCGTTGCAAGGTTTACTGTATTCCCTACAATAAAGATGTTAACATACATTGTGTTGACCTACTGTAGCATCTATAGTTGAACTTAAAGAGCACTGTGCCAAGAACAGCATGGGCATGATACCCTGTCAGCACACACAATGGTAAAATATATACCTGTGCTGTACTCTATGTCACATGGAGGGAAAGGGTCTCCCAAAGGAATAGCCTCAAAAGTAGCCATGCACCACTGAGCTCCACATTCCACCTGACAGCATGGGGGAGACACAGGTCAGGTCGGAGTCAATGGTCGTCTCAGTGACAGCTTCATCACCACAAATGGGGTCAAGCAAGAGAGTATACGACACCATATAGATGGCTGACTCTTCAATGTTTAATACACTGACTGCCTGGTGTAGCCACTAGTGGCGGAGGTGCGTGTGTGTGCTTTGCCTCCCAAAGCTCTTGTCCCTGTCCTTGTGCTAACATAGCGAGGTCATACTGAGTGTCACAGCAATTAGTTTTGCTAACAGACAGTATATTGTATTTATATTCTGTGTTGAGCTGTGTTGGATTGGCAGACCCATGCATGAAGAGGCTGCAAAGTCTTTCAAACCAGTCATTGTCACAAAATTAGCCCAATGTAACATACTGTATGACACCCCACATTGATACTTTCTACCCTTATATATCAGAATTAACATTACAATTTGGGTTGTTACACATAACAACATAGTGTCAATGTTCTGCTGCACTCATTTTTTTTGTTTACCCTGTGCATAATGGTATAACTACAATATAACAAGATCTGTGTGATGTAAAGAATTGCCCCTGGCAGTGTGATATCAAATGGTCTAAGACTTGAACAGACGAAAGCAAACAGCTCTTTCTTGCAGACAAGTGGGTTGTGTGACCAGTCACTTGGACTGACTACAAAGATCCAGCTTTGCAGATCTGTGGATTTTATGGCTTTGATCCCCTGTGCTCTGTACAGCCAGCACTAACCAGCTCACCAGAGCATCACTGCACATCCAGTGCAGCTCTGAAAGGAAATAAAATAAGAATAAAAGCTCTGCCTGCCGCCCCTAACGTGAAATCCATCTTGCCATAATGGGCGATCCGTGCGTGTGCAATGAGAAGGGGTAAACGAGGGCCGCCCGAAGCGATGTGTGTGTCTGTATGTGTGTGTGTGTGTGTGTGCGCGTGCGATGCGCATTGTTTACTGGGGAGAGAGGGAGCGACATCACAGAGATGCTTTCCGAGACGACGACGGCAACAAACAGTGACTTATCACAGCTGAAATTGACCCAAAGACTCCAGAGCCCAGAGCCGACGTCAGTAGCGTAGCAGCTGGCGTTCCCGATATCAGGAAGACAGCCTCGGAGGTTTGACAACATCAGGCGTCAGGCTGCCGCATCAGGAGAAAAAAAAAGATGCTGAGAAATGTGTGTGGGAGGGTGGAAGGGGCATGGACAAATATGATTCACCAAACTAGATACAAAGTCTTTATATATTGGCATGCTGGCATAGCAGGAATAAACCACTTCAGTCATCATGGAACATACAGCAAATCATTACCCAATACCCTGTGTCCCTCACTAAACTTCAAGTACTAACAAACAGGTGGTGGGAACGTATGTTTGAGAGAGAGAGAGAGAGAGAGAGAGAGTGTGTGTGTGTGTGTGTGTGTGTGTGTGTGTCTGCTTTTCTCTCATCTTGTCATTAACAAACCGTTCGATGTCTCTCTGCGACCCCGAAAACAAATGGCACGCATTTCAGATCCCGAAAAAACAAAAACAACCTTTTTAAAAAAAAAACAGTCCCAACGGTGGCAATTTACCTACAAAGGCTGTCTTTGTCTTCCCCTCCCTTTTCTTTTCCTTGTTTTTTTCACCATTGCATTCCCATCAGCAGGGTCGCATATGGCTGCATAAGACTCCCTGGTATGAACATCTATCATACAAATGAGAGTTCCGGGGGGGGGGGGGGCAGACACTCCATCCTGGTCACTCTCACGGCTGTCTGCAGTCACTTGGTCCAGTCGCTGAGCATGTCTCCATACTAGACCATTGATTTTCTCTCTCTCTCTCTCTCTCTCTCTCCCTCTCTCTCTTTCTCTCTTTTTTTCTCTCTCTCTCTTTCTTTCTTTCTTTGCTCCCACACCGAGACGGAACCTGGTCCCAGGAGGTTGGAAGGAGTAGTGGATAGTCTGGGGTTGGAGAGGGGCTCTTTATTGTGTCCCATCGGGGTGACAGGCAGTGTGGAAGGGTCTATGTGTGTTTGATGGTTATTGTAAAGCTGTAATTGGCGCTGCATGTGGAATTTGTCCTATCCATTTTCAGCTTGTCCGATAATCATTGTAGGGTAAAAGAAAAACGCTGTCTAGCGGTGGCTGTGCACCGGATCGTTTGGTCCAGTAATGGGAGACGTCATCTTTAAAAGCTAAGGGGCCCTTGATTGCTGGGCTGTTCTGGGCTTTGCTGCACTCTGCTGTGCTGTGCTGGGTTGGGTTGGGACGGGTTTGGGATGGTGAGTCATGAGACAGAGAAGGCCCTCGCCTCTAGCCTATCCTTTTTGGTTCGTTTGAATCTGATTTGCATGTTTAGCTGCCAAGTTCACTCAAGCGGTGTCTCTCTCTCTGTGTATGTGGTGTGTGTGTGTGTGTGTGTGTGTGAAAGAGACTGCAGGGTGTGTGCAAGTGTGTGTGGGAGAATGTCCATGTGTAGCCCTTGGGATGTGCTTGTTAATTTCTGTTGTGCGTGTCTATGGATGTGTGCTCTCTCACTCTCTCTGTCTATGAGTATAGATGTGTGCTCTCTCACTCTCTCTGTGTGTGAGTAAGGGTCTTGTGTGTGCTTAATGTCTATTTCTGTCATCATGTTGATGTACATGTGTGCGTGTGTGTGTGTGTGTGTGTGTGTGTGTGTGTGTGTGTGCATGTCTGTGTTCACACGTGACTCACTGGGAAGGCCATTCATGCACTATTTATTAAATGCACCCAGAGTCTGCTGCTGTGGGGGGCTTTTCAGCTAAATATATCAGCAGCCACTGTGTGGACTGTGAACGCCACTGGGCTTTTTTCCCATGGCAGGTTGATCGGGCCTCCTCCATCTGTGCACACAGAGCACAGCCAAAGGTTGCCACATTTGTCTGGGAAGGGGTCAAACCACTGAGGCTTTCCCTTGCATCAAAGACTAGCCGACGTCATTCAATAGGTTTTCTAACACAAAGTCAATTTCATACAGTTTAAGGTCGCCTCCACAAGACCTCAGAGACAGAGACAGTTCTCTCTCTCCCTCTCTAGCTTGCTCTGTTTTTCTCTTGTGCATTTTAAACAGGGCACTAATTTGAATGCTTCCCTCGTGGCTTCGCTGTGTAGTGTAAAGTGTTTTAATTCATGCAAGAGTCAATGAATGCAAACCCCAAAAAATGTAGCCTTCTGCACGCTGGAATGTCTCTATAAGGCTTTAACTCATCCTGTCTATGGGTTTAAGTGTTTCTGCTTGGGTCTTGCACACATTAAGCCTACACAGACAGATTTTTTTGGATTGTCAAGACACAGGTGAATTATGATGCGTGATTTTTTTTTTTTTACCCCCACAATTCAAATCAACTTTCGTGGAACGTATTTCAACAGCGTACCGAGGCCATATATCACGCTGGAAGCTGAGAAAGTGTGTGTGTAAAAGTGTGTGTGTGTGTGGGGGGGGTTTCACAATCTAAAGGCGTGATGCGCTGGTGAAGCAAGGCATCAGGACACCGGGTGAATTCTGATGACATTTTATGACTGCGGGGAGTTGTTACAGAACGAGCTGAGCGCTTTGAAGATCAGACCATAACGAGGCAGCAGTTTGTGTGGCATTTAAATGGCAAAGTGTTGCTCAAACGGTCGCCATTGCTGCTGCTGCTGCTACACTCCCCCTCCCCTCTCTTCTCATTGACATCAAATGTGAGGCACTGTGGCATGTCCTGTACATTACACCCAGAGCGGTGTCAACACACAAAACAGCCTTAATGACTAGTGAGAGACAACTGGCCTCTTGTGTTAAAAAAAAGAGAAAGTGTATATTTGATTTTTATTATTAATGATTTATGAGGAAGCATGCATTGCTATATAAACATATCCCATGAGAGGGAGGGTGTCCTTGTGATGTCATATCCTCCTTAAAACTACTATAACAACCTTTTCTAGTTTTCTGTTTTTGTACCGTAACTTAAATATTAATAAAATACTTGTCTTTGCAATGTAACACACAGTGCCTGCTATATGCTAATAGGTATAGGCTGTGAAAACATATATCTCCTAGTAGGGTATGTCCCTAATGATCAGATTGTTTGTTTTGTTCTCAAAGCATCTCCAGAAGAAATAAATGTGTTGCTACTGATCACAGACCTGTGATCAAACAGGAGCAGGCTGTTCACACACACGTTCCGAACGGTTCATCTCAGTAGCTACATGTGGGTTCACACAGTGGGCTGTCCCTTTTGCTTTAAATATTTCAAAACCCACGTTTTTTTATTGTGATATTACTCTCATTCTCTTGTGGTCTCTCTCTCTCTCTCTCTCTCTCTCTCTCTCTCTCTCTCTCTCTCTCTCTCTCTCTCTCTCTCTCTTTCTCCCTTTCTCTCTCTTTCATTCTCTCACTTGCTCTCTCCCTTTATTTTTCTCTCGCTCTCAGTCTCAACCATTACGAGCCTGAAAAGGGCATCCTCAATCTTGCACCCTCAATCTTTCACTCACCTCTCTGTCTGTCTCACCTGCCCACTCTCCCTCTCCCTCTGTGTCTATCTCACATCACCCACCTCTCCTGCTTTTTTTTGCACCTCTCCCCCCTGCCCCCCCCCCCCTCCTTCTCTCACTCCCTCTCTTGACCTGTCCATCTCTCCAATTCCCTCCATGTTACCTTCATAGCATCAGAGGGCTGCCAGAGCTGTAGAATGCGTGTTCACCAGAGAACAATGGCATTTCTGTCCTAATTAGCCCCAGTGTCTGCTAGCATCAGCGTGGGGAAAGCGTGTCTCAGCCTGCGTGTGTTTGACGGGAGGAACGGGAGTCTGTCAAACATCACAAGCATGGCACGACACTCCACTTTGATCACCCGAGTGCACAGCTGGCCCCAATACCCCAATATCACACACACACACATGCAAACACATACACACACACACACATGCAAGGTGTGAAAAATCGCCCCCCCCCCCCCCATAAATAAATTAATAAATTGAACAAACTTCAAATCTTCACGCCGACATGGAACAGGATGTGACTGATGAAGGAGGTGCTCAGCAGGACGTGGATGCTCACCTGACACAGGCACGCGTGGACGCCATTAAGGTGCGTTTTAGGGCCCTGTCCCAGAACTGGCATGCAGCGCTCCTGTGATGAATAATGATTGACTGGGCCTAGGCAGATCTGCGTCAGTCGGAGCTGCAGCTTCTGAACTGTGCCGCAGGCAATTACTTTGTTTTATATGGAAAAAAGAGAGGGAGAGAGAGAGAGTGGAGGGAGGAGAAAGGAAAAGGATAAAGAAAAAACAACAGGAAAAAAATCAGGGGTACTGCTGGATCACACTGCCATCTAGTGGGAGACTCCGGTAGAACTCCTGGTGATGCAGCTGTGGAACCACCACTCGGCTGATCTGAATTCAGTGGATTTTTTGGAAGAGTCCCAATCATAGATATCATCATATACATCACAGCACTTCTGTTGGAGCCATTCATCTATATATATCCGCCCCTTGCGGCATCTTCTCCCAAAGAGCATTTCACATCTGTGACTACGGAGTCTCTGCAGACTTGGCTGTGTCGAATCGGAGTGGAGAGACTGCAGCATCTGACTGACTCCGGCTGTCACATCGAGGCTGGAGATAAACAGTCAAACACCTGTTCACCAGAGGTTAATGAGAGGTCCTTCATTGTGTGCATGTGTGGGTGTGGGTGTGCATGTGCGTGCGTGTGGGTGTGAGTGTGTGTTTGTTTAAACGGCCGGTGTTCAGCTCCCCCCATTTATTTCGCTGGGTGCTGGACGCAGGATTTATGCAGGCCATCAAAAAGGGGACAGCATCAGCATCAATCGTAACCTCCCCCCTCCAACCTCGCCCTCCCCCACAATGCTGTGTGCTTTTTTTTAAGCTATTGAAATTTATTAGATTACTAAAAGCAGAATAATGACGGTGTAGCAACAGCTGCCGGGTGCAGTCGCCGTAGAGCCTTTTTTATGATACAACAATCAAAGCACAAGCTGGAGAGGATGCTGCGTGTTTGTGTGTGTGTCTGTGTGTGTCTGTGTGTGTGTGTGTGTGTGTGAGGACTTTCGACACAGTCAACAACAATACCCCACTGCCTCCACCTCCAGTTTTTGTAGGTAGCCAGGTTTTGCTGAGAGAAAGAAAGAAAGAGACAGAGAGAGAGTGAGATACATTACATTAAGTGTAACAAACAACAATGTGGAACAAGAAAAAATTATCTTCTTTGTATTGCGATTAATGGGTAGGAACAGTCCTTCCCTCAAGTGCGGCCCATAGTCATCTAGAGTTATTCGGTGCTTTTCAATCTTTCAATGAGCCTTTCTGATGTTCAGACTCCTCTTTTGACACCCACTCAAACACACCAAGGCTACAGACACACACAACGCGCTCCTCTCCTCACATTTCCATCTCTTTACCCAAGCCCTGTGTTATGCCAGTCACTAACTTCACCACACTTTGGAGACTGGATTAAATATTTCACTGTGCAGCACTTAGACGCCTTAGAATGAGATAGGGTGGAGAGAGAGAGAATAGACAAGAAAAATAGAGAGAGAGAGAGAGAAGGCAAGAGGAAGAAAGAGAGTGGGTTTAAAAAAAACAAATTTGCTTCTAAAAGGGATGTTTGAAAATGCAATTTATTCCCTCCTGCGCTGGGGTTTATTTATTTCCTATCGGTGGCTGCCGAGTGCAGGTCTTACCTGGGCCGCTAAGAGTGCGCCGCGCGAATTGGAAAAGGCTTATCGGCGGGGCTCACGTATACGGTCCGGGTCGCTCCCTTGTTGAAGAGATTACGGCTTTGGGCAGGGAGCCGGGAAAGGAGGGGAGAAAAGAGAGGGAGGAGGAGGAGGAGGAGGAGAGGGCGGAAGAGAGGGAAGAGTAGGAGGAATGCGGGATTGGATGAGTGAGTGTAAGGCAGGGGAGTGTGGGGGGGGGGGGGGGGGGTTGTTAGGGGGCATTGGGGTGTTTGGGAGGCGGCTACGCTTGAGTCAGCACACACCTGTCAGTGGAGTTCAGCTCTAATGTCACCCCAATGTGCCGCCGAGGCCCCGCGCATCTCTCTCACACCCCGGGTCGGGGACAGTGTGTGTGTGAAGGTAGGAGGAGGAGGAGGAGGAGGAGCGAGGAGGGGGGGGGGGAGGGGGTGACACCTCTGGCTCGCCTGACTCCCTGACTCCCCCCTCGCCTCCTCCACCCAACACTTGGGCGACGCGCCTTGACAGCTCGCTCACTTTGAAGGAATGGCAAATGAGGCAAATGAGAAGGACACGCTCTCGCTCACCTCACTTCCCTCAGAGAGTGTGCGGCTTTCGGAGGAAAGGAGGAGGTGACTGTGTGCGTGTGTGTGTGTATGCATGTGTGTGTGTGTGTGTGTGTGTGCGTGTGTGTATGCAAGTGTGCGTGCGCAACAACCGCGGTTGCTGTCGGTGCCGTTACCATTGTGAAAGGTTTACAAATCCTCTCTACCTCCCTCCCTTCCCCAAAAGAGACAGGGGACACACACATAAAAAGAATGTGAGAGATTTACTCTAGACACACACACACACACACACATATACACTCAACGCACGCACGCACGCACACAAAGATATTTTTAAATGACCTAGCAGAAAGTTAATGCATGTGCACTCATGGGAGCTCAAGGCTATTATAAGAACTGCAAAGTCATGAATGTCAACATGTGAAGTTAAGGGGAAAAAATAGGCTTTTGGGGCAAAAATGAAACTTAGTGGCAGTTCAGCCAGCTCTCTTAACCCACTGTAGCAACGCTTCCATTGAGCTGATAAATACTTTGAAGGTTCATTGATTTCATTACTGTGGGGGGCCCTCGAGGAATTCGCCGCTAAAAGAGTATGCCCCCCTGGCCAAGAGGCAAACCACCTTCTCTATTTATCTTGGTGTGTGTGTGTGTGAGAGAGAGATAGAGGAGGGTGTCTGTGTATGTTTGTGTAAGGGAGAGAAGGGGAGAGAGAGAGAGAGATAGAGAGAATCTGAGTATGTGTGTGAATGCACGTAGCGAGAGAAAGAGATTGTGTGAGTGTGCGTGTGTGTGTACTTGCACATATGCTTGGTGAGTGGTTGCATGTGTGGGTGGGTTAGTATGTGTGTGTGTGTGTGTGTGTGTGTATGTGTATGCATGTAAATCTATATCCATATGTATATACATGTATGCATACTGTATGTGCACAATCTGTGTACACGCATTTGTGTCTGTGACTATGTGTATGTGTGTGTGTGTGTGTGTGTGTGTGTGTGTGTGTGTGTGTGTGTGTGTGTGTGTGTGTGTGTGTGTGTGTGTGTGTAGCTGTATATGCAAGTATTTTTCAACCAATGCCAACTCCCTGTCCCAAAGCTTGAAAAATACAGTAAGATAAAATTAAATAGACCCACACCAAAGCTGTGAAATATTTATGGTTAGTATTGACCTATCTGTGTTTGTGTGTGTGTGTGTGTGTGTGTGTGGTGGTTGTTGTTGTTTTTGTTATAGACAACAGCATTCTCCTCATTGGACGAAGCCTGCTTTTCTCCCCATCCTATCATTCACGTACCTCACACTACCTGCTGTTCCCAGCCAGCGCTGGGTTCCCAAATAAACTCCCTCCCCAAACATACACCCAACACTTTACTGACTACCAATCGTTTGATCAGTTATTCTTCCTCTTCTTCCTCCTTGTGTCTTCCAGTCTCCCCTAAGCAATAAGTGTGTCGGATGTCAATTGTTGGCATCTGTTGGCATGCTGTTCCCTGTCTTATCTCCTTGATCTGCAATTTGCTAGTAGGCAACTGACTCTTACCTGTGTGTGGCTTCAAATAAACAGGTCTGCCAAAGGAGCACATGCAAGTTGAGATGCAAATGGAAATACTCTGAAGGACGGGCACTGGGGACTAACATCATTACGTACCACTCCTTACATTCCAGCATCCAGTCCCCTACCCCCTCACACACACACACGCACACACACATACACACAAACACACACACACACACACACACATACACACACACACACACACACACACATACACACACACACACACACCATTGCTGCAACATGGAGCAGATGAAGGATCCTGCAGCTGTAGCCGTCCTACACTATGGAGAGAGAATGTGTGTGTGTGGGTGTGTGTGTGTGTGTGTGTGATGGGGGGGGGGGGGGGGTGATGATGCTGGAATGGAGAAATGTGTAAGGCAACACAGGCCCGTATTGCATTCTTCCACTCAGCATGATCAGTGAAAAGCAGAACAAAGCAAATCAACCTACCCTGGACTAATGACATGTGTCACTATTGTACATTGCATTTCAAATGTATGCTGCCAAGAAGGCTGTGGTTTTGGTGTATTGTGGTGTATGCTGGTACATATAAATCAGGGTCTTAGTATGATGGTAGATCGCCAGCAAGGAAAGTACTCAAACAGAGGCAGTAGATAGATGCTAGACTTGCAAGTGGAAATTAATTTAGCTTTTTACCATAGCATATCTTGTGTGTGTGTGTGTGTGTGTGCGTGTGTGTGTGCGTGTGTGTGTGTGACTTTGGTAGGGAGTCAGCTTCACGCTGTATTGCCATTTTATCTGATTACGACCCAATAGAATATCAGGAGTGAAGGAAAGATCCGCGCACCACGAGCAATTAATTCATATCCCAATTATCTGCTTAGACAGGATGAATGCCAACCTGGAGCCTCAGTCATCCGTGAGGATAATGTCTGTGCGCTTTTAATTGGGACTAATGGTAGCGCACCGACCGTCCTGCTTGAGAGCACTCGACGATCACGGTTTGGGCACGTCGCCACAGCGGTGGTCTGAATTCTCAAATGTGCCAATTTGTGACATTTCCAAATGATGAATCCTACCACCACCACCCACCCCCCCCCCCCCCCCCCCCCACGCTCTGTGCCTTTGAACAGCATGGCAGGCCAGCAAATGCCATTCTGTTTCAAATGTCGTGATGTACGTATGCGTATGGCTATTTCCATGACAACAATTTCAAGTGCTTTCGCTGGACGTTAGAAAGCTGATGTCACAGCAGTTCTTTTTGAGAAGACTTGCTGTCGTTGGCAGGTCTTTCAGATGAAATTACCCTTGCTAGTGTAATATTAACTATCACAAGGTACCATTACGCTGGTTCTGGTGAACAATGTCTTCATAATGAGATACTAGCCATTCCTCGAGTAAGTACAAGGCATGATGGAGATATAATTATGGGTAATTATGTAAACACCTTCGCAAATAAATAGATGAAAGAAACACATTTCTGAAGTATGGCAAAACAAATGTTTTCTCTGATACAGCTCTGTGTGTTTTGCTCTGTGTCTACATCAAATAGCCCTACCCTTGCTTTGATGGATAATGTAGTTGTGTGTGCATTTGTATGTTTAATATTAGCGTCTGTATGTTAGTTTATATGTGGAAGTCTGTGTGTGTGTGTTTGTGGTGTGTGTGTGTGTGTGTGTTTATGTGTGTGTGTTTGTGGTGTGTGTATTTTTGAATAAATAATGTGTTAAAGCAGAGACCTTCCCCAGTAATGGCCAGCTGCAGATGTGTCTATGGCAGCACACTGAGGACGTTTGTGTGCATGTGTGTGTGTGTGTGTGTGTGTGTGTCTGTGAATGTATATGTGTGTACAGTATTTGTGTGAGAACTCATGTGTGTATGTGTGTGTATATTTGTGTGACCTCATGTGTGTATGTGTGTGTATGTTCATGTTTGACCTCATGTGTCTGCAGAGGTGGAAAGTAACGAAATACATTTACTCACGTTACTGTATTGAGTAGTTTTTCTGTGTATTTTGTATTTTTTAAGTAGTTTATAAAATCGGTATTTTAAATTTTACTTGATTACATTTTGAGTGAAGTATTATACTTCGCTACATCAAAAATCCCATCCGTTACTTGAGTAAAAAAATAAGTTAAGACTAACGAAAACGGAAAGGGAGAGAAAAAAATTGCGCCCTAAACCACTAGCCTAGTGATAATGATCAGCATGTAGCCTACAACAGGACATGAATCAAGCTGGCGCCATGCAGTCTTTCTGAAAGTGATGGAGACTGGATCACAAAATGCATCAGATTAGCCTAACCTATGAAAGTGTATTTTCCGCTATTCCAATCGGTTGTCTCAGTTTGTTTTAGCACTAATGATTGCGGAGATATTTAAGCAAACACCATGGGATTTTGTGTTTTGACGTTTGTGCTCACCTTTCTTTGGAAAGAAGTTTATTAGCAGTTGTTTCTCCTCATTTTGATGTCTCTCTTTTTCCTGTTTTGGCCTTTGTTTTTAGTAACCTGACTTGGCTTTCTTGGAGAAAGACATTGCACCAGCAGCGAAACAATTAGCGGTCCACTACTAGCGATGCTCAACTAAATAAACAAAAGATAGGCCTAGACTACCTTATGAATCGTGCAGGCGGACTAAACCAGTAGCTCTTTAGCAAGGGAGAGTGAGAGTGACCTTACACAGTTTTCACTATGATTTGTATACAAAATCCAGTCAGTCAAACTTTAAATTTCGTCTGACATTCATTTTTATGTTAAAATAAGTTAAAATATTCAGGTAAAATAAATATATGGTGGAAATAAGTATTGAACGCTTTTTTTTTTTTCAGTAATTAGCCTAAACTTCCAGTGAGTCTATTCGAAATTTTCACCACACATTATAAAAAATCAAACATAAGAGTTTTGTGTATTAAAGTGGAATGACACAGGAAAAAAGTATTGAACGTGCCTACTGAAATTTCTTCAATACTTTGTGGAAAAGCCTTTGTTTGTAAAGACAGCTTCAAGACATTTCCTGTATGACAAAACTTATTGGTCGCAGTATCAGGTCTGATTTTGGCCCATTGTTCTAAACAGATTCCAGGGGTCCCTCTTGTGAATCCTGATCTTTAGTTACTTCCAGAACTATTTAATTGAATTGGCTGCCTTCAAGTCTTTCTGGAGCTTTCTCCGAGTGGTCCTTGGCTCTTGGAATTGACTATCCTTCTGACTCTCTGGTCAGAAATATTACGAGGAGATCCTGTGCATGGCTGGTTGATGTTTCTTCCACTTGCAGATAATGGCTCCCATGCTGCTTACTGGAAGATTCGGATGTTTTGAAATGCATCTGTAACCAGTTTCATTGATATGTTTTGCAACAATAAGGTTGCAAAGGTCTTGGGAGAGCTTTTTGCTTTTATCCATCATGAAATGTTTCTTGTGTGACACCTTGGTAATGAAAAACCTTTTTATAGCCTATCAATATGTAGGCTACTAACCAAGCTTATATTAATTTGCACAGATAGAAAGGATAACTACTCTCTATACAGATTCCAGCTCGTTCCTTCCCTTTCCTTGCCTTAGTGCTTTTTCTTAGCGTGTTCAATACTTTTTCCCTGTGTTATTCCACTTCATTACATGACTCTACTTATGGAGTTGTTTGGATTTTTTATGTGTGGATTACCTGAGTTATTACTAATGCCTGGTGAAAATGTTGTGCCCCCTGTATTCCACTTTTCACGGGCCCTCTCCTCCATTGGGGCCCTATACTTCCCACTTTCCCCCCTAGTACGATGTCCTTTAATCTGCTGAACCTTCTGTTCGTTTCCAAATATAAAAAAAACTCTCTGCAACTCAATATTGGCCTGCCTGCCTCAGCTGCCTGTGAGGGGCTTTTCAGTTGTGCTGGATTACTGTTCACTGCAAAGCGACCCAAGGATGAGTGCAACTAACTTTGAAAATCAACTACTGCTCAAACTTAAAGGAGAGCTCCGGTGATTTGTCACATAGATCTCCATTTCTCAACGTCCTTTTCAGGCAAGTACCTCCACTCGGCGGCCATATTGCAAAACTTTTTGGGCACTTATCGTGCATCTATTTCAGCAGAAATGCGTGTGCGTAAGGCTTCACGACACCAATCTTGCTCCAGCAGCGAGATCACAACAGATGATTGGCACGATGTCTTCACAGCACACCACATGATTGGCTCAATGTATTTTACAACACACCACATGATTGGCTCAATGTATTCACATGTCGACGTTTTGCCGCGGAAGGGTTGTGATATGTGTAGACATATGATGTGTAGACAACTGCCATATTGGCGTTACAAACTAACCCCATGCATTACTATGGAGGATTCTTTGAGTGCTGTATCTCCTCATTAGAAAGTCTTTGGTAAAACTGGTTGTTCTGGTACCCCCCCCCCCCCCAAAAAAAAAGTAACTAAGTAACTTTTACTTAAAGTACATTTTAAATTAACTACTTTTTACTTTTACTTGAGTACATTTTCAGATCGGTATTTTAACTTGTACTTGAGTAATATTTCCTCAAGGTATTGGTACTTTTACTTGAGTACAATATGTTCATACTTTTTCCACCTCTGTGTGTCTGTATGTCTGTGTACATTTGTGTGAGTGTGTTTTTATACACACGTGTGTCGGCTCTCATCCCCTGTTGTGTGTGCACTCCCGCCGCATAGAGGGGGGTCTGCCCCTGAGATTCACCCACTCCCACACCCACACCGATCCCATCTCGAGGGCATCTCCCTGTCGGAGCGCACAGTGCTGTCTCCTCTCCTCTCCCGGCACCGCAGCCCGAGTAAGTGAGTCCATTATCAGGGTGGCCCGGGGCCAGTAGAGAGGAAAAAGCCATTGAGTCTCCCCCACCACGCCACACTGCAGGCCTCTATCTAGCGCTGCATCAACCCAATGAATGATTGATGCCCCATTCTCCAAGGCTTGTTCATATTGTAATCGTGATGGTATCGGGAGGGTCCGGGAGGTATATTGTGATGTTAAGCATGCAACGGTGGATGTAGTGGGTGACCACAGGGACTGTGTGTGTATGTGAGTGTGTGTCTCTGTGTGTGTGTGTGAGTGAGTGTTTGTGTGTGTGTGTGTGTGTGTGTGTGTGTTTGTGTGTGTTTGTGTGTGTGTGTCTCTGTGTGTGTGTGTGTGTGTGTGTGTCAGTTTTTATTTAGATTCTGTAAATCCAGAATGAATTGTATGTGTGAGTGTTTTGTATACGCAAGTGCATAAACGCAGCAAGTAAGTACAACTTTGTTAAATCATAAATCATTAACATCCCACCCTGATGCGAGGCCATTTCAGGAGAAGCAGAGACAGACTGTCACCTTCCACTCTGTTAAAGTCACGGCTGGAAGGCAGCACAGGCATGTCTCAATAAACGCACTTCATTGGTCGAGCTGTTTGCCATATTGCACAGATGGCACCCACTGGCAGGCCTGATGTACGAGGGGGGTGCAGCGCAGACACTAAATCGTGCCGCCGGGGCCAATCCGTGCGTGAACGTGAACACTCTCTCGCTATCGCCCGCACTCGCGCCTGACAGTGCAGTTTTGCAAGCACCCTGAGATCCATCGGTGAGGGGGTGGGGATGTGTGTGTGCATGTGTGTGTGTCTGTGTGTGTGTGGATCTGTGTGTGTGTGTGTGGAGGGGGGGTGTGATGTGATTTGATGTGAGTGAGTAGGGGCATCATTTCAGTGGGTAAGAAAGGCATAAGTGGGCGGGTGTGGTGTGGTGTAGTGGTGATGGGGGTTCGGGGGTGGGGGGGTGCAATGGGGGTGGTTGGTGATAGAGCGTGAGTGGAACGGGCGCCAGCTTCCGGGGACGAGCAGGTTTCAGGCTCAGCGCCTCCCCTCCCCGGGCGTCATTGGGCCCGGGCACACGGCCCATTTGGTGGCCAAGTGAGTGAGTGATGGATCAGGAAGCAGCAGCAGCAGCAGCAGACGCCCGGTGGCCAGTGTCAGCAGGCGGGGAAAGGTCACGTTCGGTCACGGAGACACACCAGAGCCCAACCTTCTGGCTATAGCACCGGTTTATACCGGAGATAAGGGTCCCCAGCCTTTTTGCACGCGTACTGTAAGTAAACAGTGTGGTATGGCCACATTCAGACAGTGTGTCCTGGTCCTCACAAATCTAGTGGGTAGACTGGGTTGGGCTGGGAGCAGACTATGTTCTTTCAAATTGCCTTAGATACAATGTAATATACAAATATAATGTAATTAAGGTATTAATTCAATATACTTACCATTCAAAAACTTATAATTACACATTACAAACCTGAAACTTACTCTAGTCCTATGGCTTATGAAAACATTTTTAATAGTGAATTATGTGCCAGGTACCCTCTCCCTACCTATTTATTACATTACACATTATCTTATACCTAAGGTAAAATAACACCATTGTGTTTCAATAAGAACTCTTTCTCAAGCTCTTTGAAAAACTTCCAGAGGAGTCCTATGAGGATAAACACAGACTTGTTTCCTGTTTAACTTTGTTTGTGAGATTTAAGGGCCTTGGATCAAGAGCTAAAGTGATAATGACACTGGGCTGTTTTGCTGTGTCAGTGGAGCATGCCGCCATTTTGATCAGACAGACACTTCATGCATATTTGAGATGTTCAAGCTGAATAACTCCACTGTCTATCAGCAAAGTGTGGACCCTCATCCTCCACCTCTTATCTTCAAGGATGAGAGGGAAATACAGCGAGAGAGAGAGAGAGAAAGAGAGAGAGAGAGAGAGAGAGAGACAGAGGGACAGATAAAGAAAGAGACCCTCTACTTTGAGCATGATTTGCAGCAAGTGGGTAATTGAGTGACTTTGGGGGCCACTCAAAGAAAAGCAATTAAAGAAATTTTCTTCCATGTCACTGAAAGCTCTTGGTTCACACCGGATTCCCATCACCGCCTTAATGGCCATGTGGACCTTAATGGAAATTGGAGGTTTTTGTGACAAAACCGTGATATTTTCGTCTTTTTTTTGCGTGGTTTTAAGTGGTTTTGTGGATTAAAGATATCTTTAAACATCCAATACCTCAGTTGCAAATGCTTCAGAACCTGGAAATTAACATGAATTGTTACATTATTAGATAGGAGTATTAAATATAATTCTAATTATTAAAGCTTGAAGAAACATTTTATTTTTATTTATTTTTTTGGTGATGAGAATTGAGATTGAGAATGATGACCTGGTATATTGTATACTGTATACATACACAATCACCAGCAAGTTCAAAATTCCCAACACACACTGTCTTAATAACTTTTTCCACCACATGTTGTGAAATGGCTTAAAAACAAGCACTTTGTCTCACAATACAAAGAACCCACCAACACTGCTTCCCTCAGTACCACTGTAGTGACAATGCCAGTGATCTGTAGTTGAGAGGGAATCATCACATCCACAATATACAACAGAGCTTGAGATGAAAAAGGTTAAGCATGAAAGAGACAGTAATTGGCAGTTAATAGAAATGTGAGAGTCTGAGCTTGTATGGCATCCATATACTGTAGAATGCCCAAAGTGTGACTAACCCATCACCAAACCATGCTAATGTAACAGACAAGAAAAGATAGAAAGAGCAGGATTCCTAGTATGATTCTTGCCTCAGTGACTGTAATAGCCATTATGAACGGATCAGCCGATGGACTCCACACAGCAATAACAAATTTGACAGTTCATGCCCAGCACTATGTGTCAAAGGTTTTTTTGTTTGCAACCAGAGTTCATTGGAAGCTTAAGGGCAGAGAGGAAATCTATATAGAGAGTACTCTCTATTGTGTGCATTATATGGTTAATGGTTTCCCCACAAAACAACTGAGTCCGGAGATGAGAATATATTCTATCTCTGAGAGGAATAAAAACTATAATGCACACAGAGCAAAAGCACCTGCTCCCAGCCTGGCACTCTGTTTCTCCTAAATAAGGAGCTGCATCCCGCCAGCCTGGCGCTCTGTTTCTCCTAAATAAGGAGCCGCATCTCGACAGATTCCTTCCAGGGACTTTTGTATGTGGAAGGATTTCAGAGTTTACCATCATGCATCCATAAACATGCCCAAGGCAAACAGTTACAGTGCTCGGACAATTGCTGGAATGTCAAGGCAACAAAAGGATTTTGAGCTGTCACCAAATACACTCTGTGTGTGTCAGCTCAAACTGTGGCAGGAACTGTATCTATTTTGGCCAGGGGATTCGCTCAGATCTATTTCCAAATGTTGGCGGGTGTTCAGCCACAAGCGCATTATATGATATTTCCATAATAAAGTCTGAAATTGTATGGATGCTCATGCACCTGAGGAACCATGGCTAGCATCTATGACTCAGTGCCCTTGCAAATCTCTCACAAAGTACCTGCCTCACAAAAAACAACAACAACAACAACAGAACAGCAAACATAAAAACTCATACTTTGTCCTCGGTGCCAGAGCAGAGACAGAGTGCCTGCGGAGCCGCGTTAATGGACCCGATGGTCTATCTCCGTGAAAAAAAAAAGCGCTGCGCCAAACCCGAGTGGTCGACGTGGCCTCAGGTGTTCCGCTGTCTCCCTCCCTCACTCCACCGCTAACCGCTGCCCACGCAGATGTCCCGAGCAGGCCTCTCAAGCCACAGACAATGCACACGGCTAATGCGCCGAAGCCTACGCATGCAACGGTTCACTCAGCACTCCTGATCCACTCTGCGCGTAATCAAGTCTCCTTCTGATTCTCTCCCCCCATTGCCAAGTAAGTAATGATGCAGTCTTCTTTTGATTTTCAAGATGTAGGCCGTTTCATATGTGAGTGAGAGGGAGGTGAGTCAGAGACAAGATGGAAGTTAAAATGGAGAATGAGAGAAGGAGAGAGTTCGGAGCCTAATCATTTTTACAGATTAGATAAGATTATGTTTCTCTTAGAAAGACCAGGGAAATATGTTTGTGACATTTTTACACAGACGAAAGTTTTTTTTTCTGTAAGTTATTTGGAAGTGGAAGAGACTCACAAAGCCTTTATAGATCCCATTCCCACCTGAATCTTCAAAATGCCCACTACGGTTTACAGACAGCCCAGAAAACTGTTTGAGAATCACTGATATATCATTGATAAATCACGGATATTCTCCTGACAGTTTATTAAAGGATACAGTCCTGTCAACTTTATCTCACAGTGATGAGCAGTCTCATCAAAACCGAACAATCTATCCCTGACGGCTGACAACTCACATTGTTCACCACCTTTGATTGCCGAGAGTTTGATGGCTAGATGTCAGACACTATTGATTTTGCCGTCCAACACAGAGCCTGACCAGCAGCCATGAATTTACACACATCATATTTTCCAAAAAAAATTCTCACAATCATTTTTGATTGAGACCTGATACTAACACCAATGTAGGTCCTACTGATGATAGGTGCTAACACTATTTTTCTGTACCACCCACTGGGTCGATTTAGCCCACTGATGAAAAGAGACCCTTTTCTTTGTACATCCGTTGAACAGAATGACATGCTTGATCCGGCTTCATTTGATCTCCCTCCACAAGCCAGTGCGTGTACCACTTACCACTACAGACCTCTGAATCCAGCCTGATACCATGAGACCGCTGTGAGACCACTGAGTCTTGTGAGTATGCACTGTCACACTGTAGCTGGAGGCTTAGGAGGACTTAGCCGGATCCCCCATCCCGCGGAAATAATTAAGTTAACGACTGTGTTATGATGTGTCCTAACAATGTGCGCCGTGGTGCGGCGTATAGGAAGTGGATCATTGGCACGGTATTAGCACGCTGCTAATGACGTGAGAGGACTCAGAAGCTAGCTAGCGCCACGCGGCACTAGAGAGGGAAGAGGATCACTCCATCCACATCGCTGTGATGCTGTGATCCCATCTGGATGAATCTTAAAGGAGGGTCATTAAAACCTCCTCCCTATCGCTCCCTCTCGCAGATTCTTGTTTTTTTTCTCTAGGGGGGATCACAAAAGAACTTATTCTGCACATTTCCTATCCACAGCTTCTGAGGAAAGAGAGGGAGAGAGAGTGGATATGGAAAAAGAGTTCTTATTAAGATAAAAAAAAGCCTCGCTGTCACATCTGTTTTCATCGACATGATATTTCTGTATTTTTCTTTTTTTTACACTTAAAGAGGACGAAGTGTGGGGGGGGGGCACACTGTACAATCAAAGTGAGAGGACGCTTTGTAATGGAGGAGGAAGACGTCGGACTGTGAAGCATCTGCAATAGAATCGGAAGTGGAGAGGGGGGCTGAGCAGGGGCCTGGCAGAGGCGTTTGAAGTCTCCATCATCACAAGCGGAAGAGCGCCGAGCAGAGCAGAGGAGCGCAGGGCGGCCATTTGCAGATTATCTCACTGGGAACGAGAGCAAAAGAGAGAGAGAAGGACAGGAAAATCAGACAGGCCGACATCATACGAGCTCACAGGCGAGGGAACGAGGACTCCAAAAACTGGGTCAACATAGAGAGAAGAGCGAGGAGAGAAGGGTTTTGACACCCTCCGTGAGGGGTGCTTCAGAGAGGACAGGCAGGGCCATTTTTCTTTTTTTTTTGCTGGCTTTTATTAAGTTTATTAGTCCGCTTCTCCTTCTCTCTCTCAACAGGAGGGATGGAAATCACATTGCTAGCTATTTGACTTTCTTCCTTGTGTATGCTGAATATGGTCTAGGGCCGAGCCGCATTCATTTGTCAAGACTCTTAATAAGAGTTCAAACTTGAGAGAGTTTATTCTTTCATCTTCCTCATTTTATCTCATCTGTGAACTTTCCAGAAACTGCTTAGTCGATTCCAAAAGTGCTTTTAGGCTCTCTCACACACAGGGATGGCCCACTCCTAGCAGAGTATGATAACATATTGATCATGTCTTTCAACCAGTCTCTCTATACCACTTCTAAAACTCAGTGGGCATTTTATCAATTTGTCTCTTTTATGGACATGATTGAGCCCTAGCGCCAACCTTAGATGGCATAAAGGATTCCTGGTCTACTTGTTCATATTGAATGCTTCTAATTTTGCATGCAGTCAGAGTTCAGAATGAAAGACATTTGAAACAGTCCTTGCAACCCCTTCCATTCATCTGTTCTCGCTTCCAGGAGCAGGAGCACCAGTGCTCTGGATCTAAAACAAATCAATATTCTAGTCGGTGCGTACAAAACAAAAGTGCCATTCTGAATGATAAGGAGATGACGAAGGAACAAATGTTGAGGTGAAACAAAATCATGGGGAGGGGAGAGGGGGAAATCACCGGCATTCTGTGCCTGATAAAACACAACACGTCTTTTAACCTTGAATCGACTTATAGGTGATGATTTTCTCTCCACGGGCTTGAAAATAGCTATTCGGCGTGCAAGTTCATTTAATGATTAAATCGGATGCTGTGAGTGAAAATGAATGATGAGTAAAAGAAAAGAACACACAATCAATTCCACTCAGAATGAAAGCAGTAATCATAGGAGCATGGCGGAGACAGAAAGAAAGAAAGAGAGTGAGAGAGAGAGAGAGAGAGAGAGAGAGAGAGAGATTAAGCAGATGCCTATAAAAGAGGGGGGGGCAAGAAAGAGAGAGAGGAAGAAGTATTGTTTAAATGTGCCATCAGCGATTGGGCAGGAAGTCACGTTTGTTAATGTTTATGTTTAGATTTACATTTTTTAGCAGATGCTTTTGTCCAAAACAACGTACATTATATTTGATATTGTTTGGGGGACAGGCTGCCCCCACTTGGTTTGTTTCTAGTTTTCAGAGCCTAGGCAGCCTACAGATTGTTTCTTTTTTTTTTTTTTTTTTTTTTTTTTTTTTTACAGTGTACTCACGGAATGGACTGCTAGCGGATTGTCAGGAGATGATTGCCTGAATGTGACAAGAGATGTTATGGGCTTCAAATCTTATATGTTGACGGAGACAAGTGAGCAACAGATGACGGGCATATCTATTTCTATCTAGTCAATCAAGGTATGTCAATATCTCTGTATATTGTTGGGCCCTTTTTTTGCTTTTCCTTGTTTTTCTTGTTTATTGCTTTTCCAACTCCTGTTCCACCACCCACCATCTCCGACACTCCTTTGTGTCTTGTCCAGGCCGAGGGCAGCCATCGGTCATTAGCATGTGAACCAGGAGGCCCCGCACACCAGCTCCCAGATACGCCGGCTCTTTGTGCTGAAGTGGCCTTTTGTGAACCACCACCCCACACACACACACACACACACACACACACACACACACACACACTTATTAGGGATTATTTAACCATTTGCTTGCTCAAGGCGGGGGTCACTGGCAGGCCAATCGGCATGAACTTTACCTTCACCAGTCAGTCGGATGTGGTGGTGGTGGGTGGGGAGGCTGCTGTGACACAATCTGTCTTTATCTGTCACTTTGGGAGAGGAGGACACAAAGGCATGTTCTCTCTCTCTCTCTCTCTCTCTCTCTCTCTCTCTCTCTCTCTCTCTCTCTCTCTCTCTCTCTCTCTCTCTCTCTCTCTTTCTGATGCCCGTGGTTTTCATTTGTTTGCATTTGGTTTCTTCTATTGTTTTCTCCATTCTTCCTTTTCTGCCTCTTTCATACTTATCTCCCTTGCGGTGCCCTTGCAGCTCTCATTTTCTCTTTTTCTCTCTCTCTCATTCCCCCTCTCTCTCTCTCTCTCTCTCTCTCTCATTCCCTCTCTCTCTCTCTCTCTCTCTCTCCCTCTCTCTCTCTCTCTCTCTCTTTCTGTGTTTCACTATCTCTGTCATGCCTTCACATACTCAGGCAATCATATTCGCTGTAAGCTAGATCTTGACTTCAAGCAATCTAATCCCCTTATTTTCTTCCATTCTTTCTCTTTCAGTCAGTATCAGTCATTCCTCCACACATCTCCTGGCATATTAACGCTAGATCTTCACTGTAAGCATTCATTTTGCTTAGTGTGCCAGAAGCATCTTCCCCACTGTGAAAGCCTGTCATGGATATGTTTGCTGAGATGAACCTACTAGGCTTGTGTTGCGCTCTTGAACTTGAGGCCTTGAGGATCATGTGAAAATGATTTTTCAAGGTTGGGAGACATTGTGCATTCATGTCAACTATTTAATTATCCTCATTCCCTCGACCACCCTGACGACGACACAAAACCTGTCCAAACCACACAGGCAACATGCGCTAATCATCGCCGCACCGCATTGACTATCTCGGAGAACGTCTTTTCTGCATGCTCCCACATTGCGCTGATAAAAAGGAATTGTTTGTCTGGGTGACAGATTGACATCGTAATACTGCACCACTATCTGTGCTATGCACACTGGTGTGACACTTATTCAGCACATCAGAACATTACATAAAAGCACAATGGGACAGTAATGTCTAAACCCTTTGTCGTTTCTGAGTACATAGTTTTCTCAATCAAACCCATGATATTCTAGACTGTGTTAAAGCAAGTCTCCTGCTATAGTGTATGACATGCTTGAATTACACCTCCAGTACGCTCAAGCAAACTTGAAAACAGTCCTCACTCTAAATTCATCCACTTTTTGCTACTCTAGATGACCTCCCATTCCATATACCCCCCTCCCTAAAAAAAAGACACACTAATCTCTTAAAAGCGGAAGTATTACTTTGCTATGCCACATCACAGGGCTGATAATCTCAGCCTAATTTTGGAGGCTGGCATTTCGATTTGCCTTTACCTAATGAAGGGAGCACGCTGATATTACCACTGGCGACTGAACTGTGGGGCCTATTTGACATGACCATAAGGGGAGTATTACTTCATCTCCGGTGTCGGAATCTTCTTTCGTGTCCTCGCCGTGGCTTTTCCCTCATCTGCTTGGAGACATAAACCTCCCTGCGGTGAAATCTACTGGAGGGAATTATAGCAGCGCTCTCTCTTTAATAGATTTGGGCTTTCATGAGAACACACTCAATTTCATTTCGTTTTCACAGCCACCCTGGAGTTTCACGGCCCATGCCCAGGTAGAAATAAGGAGAGTTCTGATATTATACATGTACTACGACTTTGTAGGCCATATATGTGTCGTCATGGAGACAAAAACAAGGCAAAATTAAATGCCAAAACTATTCAAGCAGGTTATCTTTACTCTGTTTATTAATTTGCATGCATCCCTACTGTACATGAATACATACAGTACAGGCCAAAAGTTTACCTTCTCATTCAATGTGTTTCTTTTATTTTCATGACTATTTACATTGTAGATTCATCAAAACTATTAATGAACACATGTGGAATTATGTACTTAAAAAAAGTGTGAAATAACTGAAAACATGTCTTATATTCTAGTTTCTTCAAAGTTGCTATTTTTTTTTTATTAAATACCATATTCGCCAAGCCATAACTTGACAAATATTCATCTGTGGGCCAAATAACTTTGCATTTATTCATAGTTTTGGTGCCTTCAGTGAGAATCTACAATGTAAATAGTCATGAAAATAAAGAAAACACAGTGAAATGAGAAGGTGTGTCCAAACTTTTGGCCTGTACTGTACATGCATAGGTCATTCTGTACATACACACGTAGCGAGAGTTTGGCAAGTGTCTAAGTACTCATATATTTACCTTGTATCTAACTAATTCATTTTCCCTACAGTGTTTTGTATATGTTCATGGTTATTATATTATTTTGTTAAATGATATTTAGTCTATTACTAGCATTGGTATATTTTTATATGTGACTTTACTTTAAACTGTTAATGTTAAGGTTAATATTTGTTAATGTCAATGTAAGTTGTTTTGGACAACTAAACAAAAGATACATACATATTGTACATACATACATACATACATATACACACATACACATACACATACACATACACATACAAATACACATACACATACATACACATACACATACACATACACATACATACATAGGCCTACATAAACATATTTAATTTAGTGGCATTACACTTCATCTGTATGGATGAAAAAACAGTCTCTGGAGAGTCTCTGGAGAACACATCCACCCCCTCACCCCTTCCACTCTTTAATAAAAAATGAAAACATGGCACCGTCAATAGCTAATCCAGTGTTGAGCACTCCATTGACAGACCCCACTTCTGAAAAACCTACTTCACACACACAAGACAATGGCTGGGGCATAAGGTTCTGAGTGGGAGTGGGTGGGTGGGAGGTGGGGTATTAGCAGAGAGGGGTGCCCTGCCATCTGTGTGTGTGTGTGTGTGTGTGTGTGTGTGTGTGTGTGTGTGTGTGTGTGTGTGTGTGTGTGTTTTAAGACCGTGCACCTACACTCTTGTTCATGGTGATCCGCTTGTCAACAGGACAGTCTTTTTTAACAGAATAAACCCTTGATTCCATCATGGTGCTTTGGGTAGGTGAGATCAATATGGGCCAAGCTCTACAGCTCACAAGTGGCTTTTAAAGGACATAAAACAGATCAACTCACGCCTGATAATAGGACTTTCTTCTGGTTATTTATTCACCTGTTGGCGAGAGTGAGATAGATCGACCCTAGTGTTGGCTGATAGATAAATCCATGAGTGTAGATAAATCCATGAGGGTCGTGTGGTATCAAAAGTCTTCAAAAGAGCCTTTCATAGGCCCTTCAAAAGGGCCTTTCATTTCACAGAAAGGCCCAAAGCTCTGGCAATGATTTTCCAAAAAATTATATTTTTGCATGTTTACCCTTCACTCCCGAAAAGTATGGTGCCCGAGAGAGGGGTCATTGCATGATTTTTATTTTTTTTTGTATATCGAGAAAATGTGCTAATAATGTACTAAATTGTGCACTTATTTTACCAAATGATACACTTGTTTCACTAAATCGTGTGCTCCTTTTACTAAATTGTTCTTTCATTTCAATTAAATCATATGTTCATTTTAATTATTTTGTTCCCACATTTTATTCACAGAAACTAGGAGAAGCATTACAAACAGATCTTTTGGTAAAGCAAGACATTTTAGACGCACATTATGATATTCCCCTTGATCAATAAATCAGAAGTCAAACATTGTTAAATCACAAATGACAGTGATTTTTACAGACTAAATGAGACAGCCTCTCCATAGAAAAGACCAATGTGTCTTTGCATATGCATGTCTTTGTCTTCATAATTGGCATGACATGGAATAAATGTACCGCAGGACAGTTCATCTTAAGCTTTATGGAGAAAACAGTTTGGCTATTTGTTGTGTGATTCTTATCCAACTGACAAAAATGGCTGCTGAGTAGAGCGCATGTGATCACAGATTAATTCATATGTTTTTAATTTGTTTAGGGGGGACAAAACCGTTTGCCACTTTGTATCACCACCTTTACTGAATATAGGGGCTCCTGAATTGACTCTGTGCCCCATGTGTGGGCCTTGCAGTAAGAGAATGACCTGCAGCAAGAAGCTTTCACAGACTCCATTGTCTGCTCGGCTGTCACTGTCCTCTGTCCTTTACCTGGGGTGGGCTGAACAGGGATATGTGTGCGTGAGTGTGCGTGTGTGTGTGTCCGGGTGTATGTGTGTGTGTGTGTGTGCATGCGTGCATGTGTGTGTGTGTGTGTGTGCATGCGTGCATGTGTGTGTGTGTGTGTGTGCATGCGTGCATGTGTGTGTGTGTGTGTGTGTGTGTGTGGGTGGGTGGCTCAGGGTACCTCTGTGAAGCGTGAAAGGCATGTTTACCACCTTCACGTCCACACTCATCAAAAGCCCCTCTGTGGGATTAGTGAGGAAGCTAACAAATGTGCTCTACCCCCCCCCCCGCCCACTTTCTCCCTCATTCTCCAACAGGACTCCATCAGTGAGCACTCCACAGGGTCAGCCAGCACACAATGGCCGCCACCTCATCTCGAGACGCCCGGCCCCACTATCCCATGACCTTTGCCTTGGGAACTCCTTGCACCTGTGAGGCAGATGGAAGGGAACTCCCCTTAGCGGTCCTCATTTTAAAAAAAAAACAAGTGTGTGTGTATGTGTGTGTGTGTGTGTGTGTGTGTGTGTGTGTGTGTGTGTGCGTGTGTGTGTGTGTGTGTGTGTGTATCTGTGTGTGTGCATATGTTTCTATGTGTATGTGTATATTATTCCACTGTCCCATTATTCTTTATGGTCCTCTGTGCTAGCTAACTCACAAATAAAAGCTATAAATATTGTATGGTGTCTCAGTATCCTTGATAACCAGTGTCTCTATCAGAGGAACGCTACAACAACAAAAAAATTGTTTCTGTATTCTTTTATCTTCACACAACAAGATAGATTCGCAAGACCTCAACTGTCAGAGTGGCATCAAAAAAACCTTATTTAAGCAAACCGCTGATCTGTGGAGGACAGACATTTTGACTAATGAGAAATGCTCGGTTGGGAATATGAAGTCTTGAGCTTCTCTTTTCCACTTTTTTTGGTTTTGATAGCAAAGGGGAAACAAAAAGCTAGGTGTTATCTGATTCTGCTGTAGAGATGTATGTTCTCTGCCAAAACACTGCCAAAATTCAAACACTGTGCTATATTTCCATCAGCATCATTATAAATCATTGCTATTTCGGTTGGAGAGGAACAAAAAATGTTACAGACTGTAGTATTGGTGCTCAGAGAAATAGAAAAAGGCTTGGAGTGATGGGTCATTTCTCAGGTCATCTTAACACTCTACCTTGGGTCATCGTTTTAGGCTACATTATACCTTTGTACGTGAACTGTTTATGTGCTTTTTTCTGCACAAAGGAAGGTATATATAGTAAGTATATATACTTTTTTTGATCCCGTGAGGGAAATTTGGCATTTATCCCAATCCGTGAATTAGTGAAACACACTTAGCACACAGTGAAGTGAAGCACACACTAATCCCGGTGCAGTGAGCTGCCTGCAACAACAGCGGCGCTCGGGGAGCAGAGGGGTTAGGTGCCTTGCTCAAGGGCACTTCAGCCGTGCCTACTGGTCGGGGTTCGAACCGGAACCAGTAGGCCACGGCTGCCCCGAGGCGGATTGGTATCTCACTCATTTATATAAAAGAAGCCAAGCAAGCAACTCAAGCAAGGTCACATAAACTCCCTTACCACCTGGGACAGCACTCACATCATTCAGCTGGTGAAGGGAAAATGGGAGAAGTGACTAGCATTACAACAGGCACATGTTGCCTTGTAGGGTCTTTGCTAATGAAGCTTGTCCTCTGTTCTTAAATAACTCAGCTAAGTACTCCCATAAAACCCAAACATCAGAGGGATAATTTGAAGGCAATTTGTAGATATTCAGTGGAACGGCCGTATGCTGGGACCTTATTGCCTAAATGAACTTGACTGAACCAAGAAGTGTTCGTATTATCACTGCCAAAGCGCTTTGTCACATTGACAATGAAAGTGCCATCAATGTAACTAATGCGCACAAGTGGGCATCTTTCTTGGGAATATGCTTGACTTAATTTATTTTTATTTTTTTTTGCATCTTTTCAACATTTAAGTTCAACATAAAGTTTGAACAGGTTTCACAAGTTTCTTCATATAGCAAGGCTTAGCAACTGTGCTATTTGTGGGAAATATCAATATCAATCAAATATCAAATAGAGTACAGTCCATAAATGCAAGTTTCTGCAGTACTGATGATGCAAATGACATTGTGATGGTTTGAGTGAGCACACTGGTAAATATATGATCCCTATTGTCGTTTTAGTGAAGTACTAAGGTCTGTGCTGCTTTAGGGAGCCAGGGAATCACTCAAAACCACAGACACCTGCAGATCTCCCAATCCCAGCTTCCCTTTTCCCATCTACGCTTCGAGCAGACCAACACACACACACAGGCCTGCACCCTCCTCCTGCCCACCAATGTGACTCTGTTTTCCGCGAGCTCCAACAGTGCAGTCGCTGGCTTGTAGCCACGGCACAAATCAGTTGTAGAAAGTGCTTCAGCTGCCTCCCGTCAAGCTCGATAGAGATCCACAGGGTGGCTTGATAGGGGTGAATGTAAACATCCATCCACTTACACACACACACACACACACACACACACACACACACACACACAGAGAGAACCTCCACTCCACTCCCTCCCTCCCAAATAAAGAAAAAAGAAGAAAGAAAAAGAGGAGTGTTTGCTCAGAGTCATCTGCAGGGGCTGATTTCTCCTCTGTGCCAGTATTCAGTCAACAGAAGATATGAACCGAGCAAGGAGGGAACAGGAGCGGGGCGGGGCATTTGGGGGCGTGCCACGAGAGGGCGGGGGGGAGGGGGGGGGGGGAGCGCAGAGGAGCAGCAGAGGGGACGGAGGCTTCTGCGGGAGTCATTGTGCAAGACCGCCTTGGCCCGGATTCCTGCTCACTTCCTCCCGAGCCAAGCGCCAGCTGCCAGCACTAATACCCACCCCACTGGGAGGAAGCTTGACTTCCACTCCTCTTTTTTGAGGGGGGTGGTATTTTTTTTTTTTTTTTCATTTCCAAGGACATCCTGTGAATGCACTTATAAAGAGTGGAGCTGTGTTTATGGTGGACGTGACTGGCTGAACATGTGCCGTGGTTCCACAGCTTTTCCTGCTTGTCAACCATCCAGACCCTCACAGAGCATATGCACCATGCAGCATACAAACACACAGATACACACGCGCACACATACACACACACACACACACACACACACAAACAAACACACACACACACACACACACACATACACATACACACGTGCAAGACAAAAATACATGGCTTACTAACTACAGTACACCTACAACTGTGAAAATAACAGCACATGTACTGTGGATCAAATCTCAGCATTTTACTCTTTTCCTTCTGGGTGTCATCTGAGTTCTATTTCCAGAAGAAGCATTCTTTCGCCAAGAGAGATGCAACCTTTTATTTTGTATACTGTAGAAGCCTATGAGAGAAAGTGAGGAACCTAAAGACCATTCATAATTCCTTTTACTATTTTTATCCATGGCGGGAGGCTTGAAACACAACCAAATGGGTGTCATTAGTGGGCCATTAATGGCCTATCCACAGCATTACTGTTGATGAGTCAATGCTCAGTCAAACTCAACGAGGCAAGGAAATGTGAAGTTTTTGTTCCTAAAAAACCAAACAGGGTGCCATGTACCAATAATACAATGTGGGAGAGAGGAAGGAGGCTTCCTCCTGTCTTTACGTCATGTGGCCCTGTGGGAAAAGTTCACTCTTTCATAACAAACAGCTGCATTTCTCTGATTGCTGCATTTGAGATGAATAACCCGTGCAGATTATCTCCCTCAGCTCATAGTGACTCACCATACTTTCTCCTCATTACCTCAAGAGGGCAGAGACAGTCAGTTACACACATGCATAAGAGATAGACAGAACAAAGGGATAGATAGATAGATAGATAGATAGATAGATAGATAGATTTACAGTATTTTTTGGCTGCAACATTTTCCATCTCTCTTTTACGTAACTCAGACAGTGTAAGACTCAATTCTCTAGGAAACTATTAATCAGCATAATCAGCAATCACAATTAGCCAAGGGATTCCTTAGAGGACCACCGAAACCTTTCTCAAGCTTAAGACAATCCCACCCCAAAAATAGAGGCTAAGAGATAAAAGAGGCCGCGAGTGCCTAGCATTCTAATGCTACACCTTATCCCAGTTGCCTGGTGATGCTGAGGCTACGTTTCTGAGCCCCCCTCTGCTTTGTATCTCTTTTTCAATAAATGTTTCCACCCCAATAGAAAAAGCCAGAGAATGACACACACATACAGAGAGAGAGAGAGAAAGAGAGAGAGAGAGAGAGAGAGAGAGAGAGAGAGAGAGAGAGAAGGATTGTATCAGGCAAGCTAAATTAAGGCTCATGGGCATTCCTGGGTATTCGGTGGGCCCCCCTCGCCATCAATTGCTCCTTTATGCATGCCCCTCTCCCTCGGTGGACGCCGGATGTTTGCAGTTGCCTGCAGCTGTTGTTCCAGGCCTAGCCACATGGCCGACAGACTGGCAGGACATTGACAGAACCATGCCTAGAGCCTGGGAAAGGTCCTTGCTCTGAATAGTCCCCATGCTGCTTGCTAATTAGCTTGGCTATGTTCGAGATTAGTCCGCCAGTGTATAAGGGAAATGTGGCCAAAGTGAGTGATTTTCTTGTAGGACCAACACTTCTCCATCCCACCTCCAAAAAAGAGAGAAAAGAAAGTCAAAACGTTTGGTATCAAAAATTATCAATACAATAAATGATATAGGGATTTGGAACAGGAATGAAGTTAATTTCAGCTGGTACCCTACTTAACCTAGATCTGTAATTAGCAAGTAATGAAAGTTCATGTGGTAGACAAAGCTTTCCTTACATTTAAATGTTTCGGATGCCGTGAGAGGGCAAAGTCTGCTGAACAAGGCAAAGACAACTGTTCGAACCAAAGGTCTGCCTGAGTTGTTATTTATCCCTCCAGAGAGCTCTGCTGTCTTATCAAGGTGCCCTTTTTGTGTTGCGAGAAGCTAAGAATAGCCACTAGGCCAGCGAAACACCCAAGTTCAGAGGAGGCCTGAGGTTCTGCGGAGACTTTCTTTGCCAGCGAAAGGTTAGGCCAGAGGTCCAGTGAGAAGAAAATACCTGGGGCTGAAGGTCCACCACTGTGACCTTCATGTACTATTACGCCAGTTAATATCAGAGAGGGAGAAAGGCATAATATGATAACGTGAGGGTAATGAATCCGCAGAGAATGTTGCAGTTAAGGTTCAGCATTTGACTGAAAGAGAACCAAGTTAGCAGGACTTTGTGATGTGAGATGTTCATTTACTCAGTGAAGTCTATGCAGAATTGTTCAGACTCTATAATTACACCAGGGCTGTCCATAGCTACATGTCTTTGCTAAGATTCATGATACTTTGTGAAATGACAACAGATAAGATGCTAAAGTTATATCTGGAGAGACTGATGTGTAGGATGTGAAGCCTGTCAACCGACTATATGTACAAACTAGATGTACCGCATAGCGGTACAAAATATGACCGCCGCTCAGTCCTGTACATCCGTTCCGCGAAAATAAATCACACTTCAATTTGTCTCCATATTTTACTCCATCCCCCACTCTTGAAACTTTTGTGTATGCTTGTTTGGTATGCCTGAGTGTGTGTGTGCGGCTGCACAGAAAGTAGCCTACTGGTGCTGAAAAGGTGAATAGATTGTAGAATAGCCAAAGAAGATGTAGCATTGTTATAAAACCTTTAAAATCTCTAAACAATCACAAGTAGGGCAGTTCATCACAGTTCATCCATTGCAACTGGATTGATGAAAGGTCACTTACACCTGTAGGCTACATTGTATTTGGGAAAAGCAAAAGGTATCAGCATAATGTTATTTATTTATTTATTTTTTATGTATTTTTAAACAATAACATCTCTGTCAGTTCCATACCGTTTTCAACAGCTATCAAAAACAAAGGTCATTTTTGGATGGATGGATTTTTTGTGAATGTTTCTTCTTCTACATAAGATTTTAGTCATCTTTAGTTCATGTAATACTTTATTGTCAATGCACAAATTTAGTAACAGTAGCCTAGTCTGAAACGAAATGCTGTTTTACATCTAACCAGTGGTGCAAATAACTGACATGTCCAAATGGGCCTTGATGAAATGCGTCGCTAGACTGTTCATACACATTTTAACGGGCCAAAGTTGAAGAGCTTTTGTCCGTTATTGTTAGTGCAAATATAGGCTGATTCATGTTCCCTTGCATTGCTAACTGAGGTCCATGGCTAGTCTGGCTTTCATCAGACCAAGCTCAATCTTTTAAGAAATCAAAAAATAAATAGCGGGCAGATCAGGCTGGGTTCACCCAGCCTAGTCCATAGGCACCCGATATTGTTTAATTTTCCGATTGAGATATACACGCTCTGGCTATTCTAAATGCAAAAATGCATCAGGGAGTTATGACAAAACGGTAACTAACAAACTAGATCCTAATAGAAAGCTGTTAGCTTCCCTAAGCTACAGGTAGGATTATAAGGTAGGCCTATTTACAACATAAATTGTCAATAGGCTATGCTGGCGACACAAATAAAATCTCCTTTGGAAACCAATGGCTTACGCCTTACAGTATCAAGCGGACTTAAACTGTCATATCGTGGCGAAAAGTTGTAATAACATTCACGCAGCTCCATGAATCAATGAAGTAGCCACTTCTAAATGGGACCCACTACACAGTAGCTTAAGGTGTTTTGCTAAAGCAGCCATAATGAAATGAAGGTGTCATTTTTTGGATACTTCACACACACGTGCTTTTTAATTTCACAGACTACAACTACCAAGCTGTAATCAAAGCACAACGATTCCCCTCTCACACCCTGCACGCACTTAAAACAAAATAAACAGGCGTCTCAATCTCACTCGCACGTGCAATAAATGACAGTCGAAAGATACAAACAGTGCTGCTATACATTTGCTTGGTATAACCGCATTTATAGTTTTCTACAAATGCAATAAATCAAATGCCTCCATCACTCAACCAACGCTAACGGTAACATTACCTAGGTCCTTATTGATATTACAAGATTAACGTACCTGCAGTAAAAACCAAGCATGTCCGATAAACATCCTCAGATTTATTTCGGCTTCAAGAAGAAATGGGAATTACACTTCATGTGAACATCGTCCTATCCTTATTAGATGTTCGCTGCGGTAAATTACAGTCCTTGTATGAAGCGTCCATTGTTTTTTCCAACCCACTTTTAACTTCCAACAAAATTACGTCTCACTGCAACGATGCGCCATCTAGTGGACAGACGACTACTTCAGGCCAATACTGAAAATGCAGCCATGATGATGATGATGAATATTTATTTTGGCTTTCTTTTAATCCTACTGAATTTGTAATTATGTGTCGGCGGTTAGGTGTTAGGTGGTCCCCGGGGACGAAATTACATTTTTCTATTACAAAGTCTAGTGGGGCTACATACCCACCAAATTTCATGTACCCCGGTGGTTCGGTGTCCCGGGTATCAATGACCAAAAATTCAGGGAGTAGATGACGGGAAAAAATCTTGAATTGTGTGCATGTGTGCATGTACAAATTTATGTTTATGTGTGTGGGTGCGTGCTTGTGTGTTTGCCTGCGTATGTGTGTTTGTGCATGTGCATGCATGCGTACATATGTCTACTGTGTGAGTATGTGTCATACGTATGATTACTGTAAATGTATGTGTGTGCGTGTGTATCTGTTTATGCACATGTGTGCACATGGAATGGGTTAACATGACCCCTGGAGGCAAACATACGGAAAAAATTGATCATCCTAGGCCCTACAGTTCTCAAGATATTCACAGAGAACTGTGTCTGTCCTACCCTCCTTTCGGGGGGTCCAGTCCAGCCCGGGGGGGGGGGGGGGGGGCTACAGATCAAAACGAAGAATGACGGTTCCATGCTATCCATGTGGGGGTACATGCCCACCAAGTTTTGTGTACCCCGGTCTTTCAGTGTCCCGGGAATCCTTGTTGGTGTACATTATTTTATTGTAAGGCCCCCCATGAACGAAAGTACACAAAACTTGGCATGCATTCGGAGGGTGTCATAATGATCCTACACTTTTAATTTCGTGCAGTTTTGACCTTGTCAGCCAGAGATATTGTGATGAAAACACCTAATTTTTTGCTTTTTAATTTTTAACTAGGTGGCGCTATACATGAAATAAGTGGTAATGGGATGGGTTGACATGCCCCCTTAAGACCAACATACATAAAAAAGGTGGACCTCCTAGGCCCTAAGGTTCTCGAGATATTCACAGAAAACTGTCTCCGGCCACCTACAGGCCAGTTGGTGTATAGTAACATAAATGTATTTATTGTGTGGCCCCCCATGAACGGAATTCCACAAAACTTGGCGTGCATACAGAGGGTGTCATAATAATCCTACACTTCCAATTTCGTGCAGTTTTGACTATGTTAGGTCACAGATACCTTCAATTACAACACCTCATTTTTACTTTTTTGTGTTTAACTAGGTGGCGCTATACATGAAATGAGTGGTTATGGAATGGGTTGACATGGCCCCTTGAGATCAACATACAAAAAAAAATGGTCCTCCTAAACCCTACGGTTTTCGAGATATTCACAGAAAACTGTGTCTGCCCTACCCTCCTTTCGGGGGGTCCAGTCCAGCGGGGGGGCAACAAATCAAAACGAAAAACGATGGTTCCATGCTATCCATGTGGGGTTACATGCCCACCAAGTTTCGTGTACCCCGGTCTTTCAGTGTCCCGGGAATCATTGACGGAAATTTGGGCATGCGAAAAAGAAAAAAAAAAAAAAAATCTGACTAAACCTATATGACCGCCGCTTCGCTGCGCGGCCGTCATAATTACTCCATAAATAAACCATTACTAATCTTCAGTCAAGAGTGTGGTGTCTTTAGCGTATAGCCTATTTATGTAGCTAAAGCAGTCTATGTTGCAAGCTTAATGCTGTATGTGTATGAATAAAGATAATTTAGTATAAACGCAGCAAGACTTGTATAGCCTAATGTAACAAAGTGCAAGTACATCTTTAAAATGTAAATGTTCTTAAGTATGGTCGGGAGTGACAGCACTGGATTACACTGATCATATATGCTATAAATGTAAAGAAGTACGTCAGTAAGGTATCAGTGACAATGTGCTCCTAATGTATTTTGATTGAACGCAGCCTTGCTCTTTCATTTTAAAAGCAGTAGAAGAAATACTGAGGAATAAAGTATGCAAACGGCGGCTAAACATCTCAATACTTCATGCTAACTCAAAGGAAATAGACAAAACAGAAGGTCCCCGTGCTGTGGGAGAAAACAGGAAAGACAAAATACTTTCACCATGTTTCTTCTCTCTCCCCCTCTCCTCTAAGCTTGTGGTATCATTAAAATAACACCACCAGATCTTTTTCTCCTGAGGTGGAGACGTCTTCAAAGAGGCTGCCAAAGGTAAGCGGGAAGCAACCAGACATGTCTGGGGAGATTTGCATTTCTCTGTTGGCTTTAAATGGCTCTTTTCTTTTCAGTCCTCTTCCAGGCTCTGTTTCTGTGATTAAAGGGTTAAAAAAAATAATCAGAAGAGTATTCTAGCATTGACATTCTTACCTCGAAGGCCAAACTGTACTGGAATTCAAGAAGCCTGCAAAAAGCACATAATATGATTATCACTGAAGCAATGGTCATCTGGTTTGTCCCTACATTTAATAGAGTATAAGCATTGTCATGCATTTCTCTCCCATCCTCTTGATTAATGCATCTACTCTGCCATGCTGAGGACGTGTTCAAATTGCAGGTGCAAGATAGACATATGAAGTAAAAACAATTGTGCTTCAACCCTTTTATCCTCTAAGCCTGGTCCCATCCTCTTCCTTCATTTCTACTGCGAACGATCCTAAGAAGCAAGAGGCTGCGTGCAATTGCATGTGCTTGTATGGATCACAGGGTAGAAATATGTTCCGTCCTTGAGTTTGAATAAATATCTCCAGTCTTGGAGACTGCATTAGAATGACAGAGTGAGGAGACAAATCTTCATATCCTACAGCATCTATGGTCTCACATTTACGACACTTCTCTCTAATGGTGAAACTCTACTGTGGGGTTGCAGTACTTAGCAAACAATATCAGAACAACTCTGCATAAATCTCCTTAAAAGCAAGCTAAGCGGTTTCCTATAAGTTGATTTGAAGCCAGGGAGATCAATCAATAAGCCTCATCTAGGGCAACGTCTTGCTGTGACTTGCTGTGAATTTCTGTCTGTCCCTCTCTACCTTCCTCCCTCCCTCCCTCCTTCTCTCACTCTCTCTCTCTCTCTCTCTCTCTCTCTCTCAAACACACACAGAGACACCCACACACACACACACGGCCTACATGGCTTCAGTGTGCTAAACGACCCTCCACGGGCCTCCCAGGGCCCAGGGGACTTGAGCACTGGCTTAAGCATCAGTGACTTCCTGTGAGATCGCCTGGCTGCACACTAACCGCAGCATGAGTAGGGGAGCAGAAGGGATAAAGCCTGGTCCTCTGAGGCCCAGAGCAAACAGGGGGAGGTACGGAGGAGGAGAGGAGAGAGAGAAAAGAGAGATGAGAGAAAGAGACAGAGGGGGTAAGGAAGAGGAGTAAAGAGAGAGAGTAAGAGAGAGTAAGACTGAGGGGGGGCAGGGGAAGGGAGGGAGGTATGGGAAAGGAGGAGGGGAGAGAGTGAAAGAGGAGAGCACAGGGAGAGCAAGGGGACAGTGGAGAGGAAGGCAGGGGAGAGAGATAAAGAAAAGGGTGGAGAAAGGGGGAAAGAGGGATCTGGAAAAGGCAAAAAAGAGAGTAGAGAGAGGGTAGGAGGGAGGAAAGGTAAGAAAGAAGCAGCAGGGAGAGGAAGAAACAGTGAGGGGGCAAGATGGGAGGAACAACAGGGGAGAACAGGAGAGTGTGAATGGACAAGAAGAGAAAGAGTGAAAAGAGAAGAGGTGGGCCACTTGAAGAATAGGACACAGGAGTGAAAGAAAACAAGGATCAAGAAGACAGAATAGTAAGGTTAAGAAAGAGAGAATGAGAGAGAAAATAACTCAGAGAAGAGGATAGAAGAGGACAGTGTTGGAGGAAGAATGGTAGTGTGACGGGGAAGAAGAAAAGAAGTTAAGAGAAGAGGAAGAATGGTAGTGTGACGGGGAAGAAGAAAAGAAGTGAAGAGAAGAGGAAGAAGAATGCAAAAGAGAGAGAAAAGCAAGAGAAGTGAAGAGAACATGGTTGAGGAGGAGAAGGGTGGATTAGAGGTGTACAATGTGGGCAGGAGGGAGAGGGAGAAGACCAAGCCCCAGTGAGCGCTCTCTGTAAAGCTACTGCTGCTTAATGGTGGGGAACCTGCCTAACAGCCTTGAGCGTGCCACACCGGGCCTTGAGATGGGGGGCCTATTGATCGAAAGAGAACCGGGGGAGAGTGAGAGGCAGACGGGGGAGCGGACAGGCGAGGGAAACCATGACAGCAGAAACACACTCATGCCTCAAATAGGGCTGCAGCAGAGCTGAATTCAATTACGTAGCCCCTCATGGACTGGATCTGTAAATTAGGAGAGGGAAGTAAAGCACGGCTCATTAAAAGACACTGTTCAACTCCTCACTCATAAACTTACAGCATGATGTGAAGGGCTACCAAGGCACACGTTCTTCTTCAAGCACTTATTTTACAGGCTTCACGTGTATTGTGGCTCTATCAGTGTTGTTGCTATCCATAAATAGGATTTAACCATTATTTCCAGTCATATTGTCTCAAAACATTTCCCTTGTCATGAATGCATATAAAGTTCATGGAACTGAAATTGAAATGATAGACCCTAATTTGAAACTGCAATGGGCAATCACGCAGTGAGAACAGGTGGTGATACTAATTTATTGACACAGCGCAGGGTATAATCAAGCATAAAAGCGCCTTTTGACATCAAGGAATATGAAGGAGGACTGGGAACGAGCCTGCCGTAACACTCTAAATGAGAATTGCTCGTCTGTTTTTAAGTTTCACAGAAAAATTGGGTCTTTGAAGGAATTCATTTGCTGAAAAATTGGCTGTGTGCATTGCACTGACAAGCGGCATGCTGACACACCCATGTCTGTTCATATAGGACTGTGTGTGTGGTGTTAAGTTAGAAAAATAATGTTGCCCAGTAATTAGATTTGCTTTAGTTCATGTGTGACAGATTGAGCATTTTGACTGCATTCATTCAAATTAGGGACCATTATGTGCAAAAGAATTGGATTATCATTTTGACATTATAATCTTACAAAGAACACTATTACAGAGGTAGCTATCATAATCTTGATAGCTCAGTGAACTGAATGCATACTAATATTTCTTGTACAGCTTGCATGCTATTTCCAAGACTTTGTTTGCCAACATTGATTATAAATCTTCAGTTGATAACAGTAATAACAAATGTCCCAAAATGTGTTAATTACATAATAACTACATTGTTTTCACACATGACCTCACCTGACACAAAGATATTTTCTCTATATTGCAAAGAAATAATGTTACAGTTTCTATGACAAGTCAGTTTTTTTTTGTTCTCCTGACTCCTCAAGCCTAACAACATGTGCCATTAACTGGTTCTGAGAGGATGGGTAAAAGGTGATTATTTCCTGAAGCTAATCAGTAAAGTCTACACTGTAAAAAAGGAAAAGTCATATTATTATTAAAAGTCAACCCATATTACATTACAATTACATAAAACAGTCTAGTAGGTCTATTAAATGAAACACAACCTTATTGTGTTCAAATAGTCATTCCAATTGGGCAATCCATTTTTCTAATTGAATCACGTAGGGTAAGCATATATACTGGGGGAAAAAGGAAAAGAGAGTTTTTAACAGTTACTAAACTACAAAACACGAAATTAAACAAAGTCATGTTTATTTTTCAAACACAATGTTATTAGATTGAACTGACATATTTTGCAACAGCAATGAATTTATCCAACAGAATCATGTTAGATCAATGTGAATCACTTAAGTACTGAACCAGTAAGGCAAATTAATGCATGAGATGCCTTAGTGTCATCATTTCATTGTGTTCCCATGAGTCTTTGCAAGAACACTGAGTTAATCACACAGCTAACAGTGTTACCAAAAGCTTTAACATGAGTTTTCTTAAAGAGGGTCATGCTTAGAGACCAGTAGAATTTGGAGCCGAGTGGTATCTTATGTTTTGCTTTGAGATGATCTATGCTGTGTTCCCAGCAGTGTGTGTTCGGTATTGAGCACGCACAAAGCATCAGTGTTTTTATGACTCATGTTTCAACCTCAATAAATGCTTTTGAAATATTGTGGCACAACATATTCATGTTTCATTCTGAGGCTTCATCTTGTAGTCTTAAATATCAAACTTATCTTCCTTTAACTTAGTACATCTGAATGCCTACTCTCAGCACATGCCACCTCCAACACAATCATGTTGAAATTCCATGAATATTTCATATAGACCTAAGCGTAATCAATTTCATTGGAATTACTTGATCAAATTGGGTTATCACAGCATGAATCAATTTTGTAAACCGAAAGAGAAATGCTGGACTAATTCTAAATATTTCATTCATGTGCAACCGATGTACACAATAAAATCAAGTAAATCCAGCGATTTCTTTTTTTTTTTTCAGTGTAATGGCAAAGAAGTAGGCTAGATGCACTGCTGATAAGGTTGCCAAGTGCAGTGAAGGTAAAGCAACGGCCTCTGGACCCCACAAGGCCATAGGGCACTTTTGGTATGTATGAAGGAATTCCTATTACTAGGAATTACTAGCGCATTCATCTGGTCTATGCCTATGGTCTATTGATTTGGTTAGAAAATCTAAACATTTCCAAGTGGATCCCTGTAAGAAGTACACCTAGGACTATATGTTTCCCAGAAATAGTTGTCAAAATCTCTTGGCACTGTCTATCCATTAGTGCATCAGACCCTTAAGGTTATATCTCCACCCCTCCAACCTCACTCTCACCCCATTCTCACTCACACGGTGCTCAAGGTCATCGGTTCAATTCCCAGGGAGTCTGATGAAAAATGAACTGAGAGTCCGCCAGGATAAAAGCATCTGCTAAATAAGCGGAAATCACCCACTTTCTCTATCGGTCTCTCCGCTCTCTCTCACACACACACACACACACACACACAAACACACCGTCGGACTCAGATAGCATCAGATAGCACCACTAAAAGATGAGGGCAAAAGGAGCAGATAAGTCGCTTCCACTCATGCCTCCTGAGTCATTATTCCCCCATGGGAAAGACCTGTGATATGTCTTTGATATATGAGGTAAATGTAGCCCATTCAAATAATAGATTGCTGAATATTGCAAGAGGAATGCCATGAAGATTTGTGTGATCGCTTTATTGCATTCTCTCACATTTGTCTGCACTGGGCCCATTACTCCCGTTCTTGGTCTCTAGAGGGTGATATGTTTTGTGGTATAGAAACACAAAATAGATTCACTTAGAAACAAAAGTAATTATGTCATGACAAGAAAGGTATGTTTTCTGAGAAATATATGCAACATTTGACACAGATGTTCTCTATTAGTTTGTTTAGCCAGAGTGGAAGTGACGTGCCTTGCTCGGACAAGCATGCTGCTCAGAACTGTCCCTCTCCGATATTTGCATTCGGGTGATTTTGCGACCAGAAATAGCTCTGAAGGATTTAAAATATTCTTCCGTTATGATATGCCTTTGAAAATGTCACACTATCAAATGAAGAAAACAACATGGTAAAAACAAATCCTCTCTAGGGACATAAGAAAAGACAGATAGATGCACAAACACACACAGACAGAGAGAGAGAGAGAGAGAGAGAGAAACTCTCAGAACTCTGTCTCTCTCTTCCTCCAAGAAAAGAAACAAGGCTTTGAAAAGCAGTCTTTAAGATTTGAAACACTGTTCAAAGCACAGGCATCCAGACCACTGCAGTGCACTTGCCAAGTGTCCAGGATATCTGATACATCCTCATTGGGTGACTTAAACAAAGATCTATTGAGAGCGAGGAGAGAGGACTCTGATTGTGGAGGGGGGGGGGGGAACCTTCCATCCATGACAGGCATCCGGAGAGAGGGGATCATTCCGATTCTCCATCCGTCCTCCCTAACATTCCCCCGGGTGGCCTGGACGCCGCCCAAAAACGGCTTCGAGACTCTGGATGCCAAAGAGGTGTCCGTGTCTTTGCCTGAAGGGAAAGCTCCATTATCCCTTCTTCTAGCATTAGGGTCCCTAAGGACTAGCGGTTCAGGTGTTTAACCTCTACACTGATTAAGGTTATCGGAACAATTTAGCGCATGCTACATCACATTACTGCAAATTGATGAGATGGAAATTAAATTTTGCCTCAAGCTTTACAAACTTATGGGAGAGAGATATCAGGGTATGGAAGCTCATGGATGACTTCCTGTTGTTAGTTTTTCCTCTGAGCATTTTTTCTCTCCCCTCTCTCTGTCTTTTGATAGGAGGAGCTATTTATATTACCTTATCTGCTGTAATTACAGAAAATCTAATTTACTGTGACACACAGCCAATGGTTAAGTAAATTATTTCTTCTTTCACATATCAGGTGAATCTACCATGTACTGTAGATGATAATGACCTTTAAACTGACTCTTAAATACCTGATTAGCAAGTCCACATAAATCTATTGGATTTGCCTGAAATATTTGCTGATTAATTCCTGTCAGTAGAGTTGATTCCAGGGCACCGATGCAGGAAAGTCGACTGTAAAATAATTTTAATCCATTTTATTTGCAATGCAAATCACTCAGAGTGCACATGCATTTATAAAATTGATTGTAAATAACAGATCTAAAGAAGGTTAATGTTTTGTGTTGTGTTAAGACCCTGGGTTGATGTCTTGTTCAGGGGTGGTTTAAGGGTTAATTGAGAATGTGGCTCAGGAATAATTACAGCCAGTCACCTTTTGACTGCAACAACTCCCTGGGGTAAATTTCCTGTTATGTTTACTACTATATCATTACAGCGATGCTTAATTGGTAGTTAAACCATATACCGATAGCCTATAGTCATTATGTCAGAAATATTATGTGATCAAATTGTTTAAATCAAATTGAAGAACTGTTTTTTTTTATCATCAAAGCTGCACGAGCAGGTCTGGTATATCACATTGTGATGATGAAGTCTATTTATATCTAACCCTCATTGTCTGTATTACAAAGTGGTTGTGTGAATGGTTTGTTTCAAACATAGCACACACAACACAAATTAATGACAGTATAAACACAATTAATTAAATCATGGCATCTACAGTATTCTCTGTTGGTGTAAATGTCTCTCACTTCGACTTTCCCTTCGCTAATGTGCCATAACTAGTGGCACATTCACACCCCGTGCTCCTGCCAAATTTAGTCTCTCGTTAGTTTGGTGGTTTTCATAAGACCATGTATCACAGCCCTCTGCTGGGCTTTGCGGTTCACTGTTGTCATGGTAACACTATTCCATCTTAAGACCACCTCTAGTTGCTTGCTAAGTTCACAGCAGCTTGAACCGTAGCATTATTGAGACATGTATTTAGAATCATTTTGTTAGGAGGCATAAAGTGCTCAGGTTGTTTTGTTCTTTGCAAAGCAGGAGAAAGAATATGACTCACAGTGGTTTACTTGCAAGTAGAGGAAGAAGAACAAATGAGGATGGAGACGTGTCACAATAATTCCCTCTGGTGGCGAATACTAGTGCTGTAAAACGAAACAATCTGTGATAGAAAATCAAAACTTGATTGATTTTCTGATTATCTGTCTCATAATACTATTGGGAAACAATGAAATAAGTAATTTCAAATTGACCGGTTCAGCCCACTATGTTAAATTAGTCCCAGAGGATCTAATCTCTGTCTCAGATCTAATGTTAATGGCAGTAGATTGATACAATAATACAATAATACACCACAGAACACCAAGGAGAAATATCAAGGAGAAATTCCTAAATCTTCTCTCTGGGGCTTAGGAGTATTGTGTGGTGCTACTCCCTGTCACGCAGCTAATTGAGAAACAGTGATACTGTGATGAAGATCGAGTTTAAAAGATAAATATGTGGAATGTGACTCATAAGGCACTGTGGTAGAATAGCTCCACAGTAAGAACAAGCCTCGAAAGACTCTATGCCTCCCTATCCTGGTGATCTTGTTAGTGGTGGGTGGATCCAGGACACATCGGCCTTGGGACGGAGGCATCAAGTCAAGTTTTCATCAAAAGACCTTGCCGACACGGCTGTTACTCAAAAGAGTCTGTTGAATATCTTATCTGGTACCATTCCTTTTTTTCTCTCTCTTTTTTTGCATTATGGGCGCAAGGCCAGGGAGAGGAGGCAAGAGAGAGAGAGGAGAGAGGATTCATTCACTCATTTCTTATTAACATTAGAAGTTGAAGCCCAAAGGCAAAAAGGCTCCAATTAATTGCAAAATTGAACAGTCTGTGATGGAAATGGTTGATTTTTGGGGGCATTATGACTGTTTTTGTCAAAAAGAGAAGCTAGCAGCAGCTGGTTCCTGCTTATTTCTTTCTTGGAAGGGTATACATGAATAAAAGATGCTCTGATAGACTCTGAAATAAAGTTCACCTTAAGGCAGTGTACTGATATTCTGATTTCTCTTTAATCATGCACCTACTACAATAATTAGCCAGTCTTACCTTGCAGTTATCATTGTGTTTTATAATAGGCTTCAACTCAAAACATATTGGTTGTTGATTGTAAATAAAGTCATGGTTGGTGACAGATTACACAAAACAGACAGTAGGGGGCATATTTAGAGACAACGCTAATGGCAACAAATAGGCCCAATACATTTGACCATATGACCACCGCGCAGCGAAGCGAATCATATAGGTTTAGTTTTTTTTTTTTTTTTTCTTTTTTCTCGCATGCCCAAATTTCCGTCAATGATTTCCGGGACACTGAAAGACCGGGGTACACAAAACTTGGTGGGCATGTAACCCCACATGGATAGCATGGAACCATCATTTTTCGTTTTGATCTGTAGCCCCCCCGCTGGACTGGACCCCCCCGAAAGGAGGGTAGGGCAGACACAGTTTTCTGTGAATATCTCGAAAACCGTAGGGTTTAGGAGGCCCATTTTTTTCCGTATGTTTGCCTCCAGGGTTCATGTTAACCCATTTCATGTGCACACATGTGCACAAACAGATACACACACACACACACATACATTCACAGTAATCATACGTATGACACATACTCACACAGTAGACATATGTACGCTTGCATGCACAGGCACATACGCAGGCGCACACACAAGCACGCACACACACACACACACACACACACTCACACACACACACCCACACACATAACATAAACAGAAC
>NC_055979.1:5461792-5476792 GCF_018492685.1 Alosa sapidissima | reverse complement strand
CCTGAAACCCGTATCCTGCTGCTCTCTCATTGGAGCAGCAGGGGCACCTCGAGACCGAGGCCACCTGGGGTTTTTTCTCGTCCCCTGCTAAGGGAGCGCCGCCCGCCCCAATCCATTTGATCTTAATTTAATTCTGATCATCCCAAATCATCTGTAGCCTCTGTGTGGCCATTCTCTGTCCGTGGCCTACTGGTGCCAGTGAGCAGGCGAGGGAGCTGTATTTCTTTCTCTTTTTAAACGATGGAGGGATGAAGAAGGGGGAAAAAAGTGCCGGTGCCAGGGGAACAAAGCTTGGCTGTGTCTCCACCAGTCCATAAAACACAAGCCGAAATTTAGAAGAACGGCAGAGAGAGTGGAGAGGTTGTGTATGGGAGTGAACTGGGATCACTGAGAGAGAGAGAGAGAGAGAGAGAGAAAGAGAGAGAGAGAGGGAGAAAGAGAGAGGGAGAGAGAGAGAGAAAAAAAAAAAACATGCATGCTTGTGTGTGTGTGTGTGTGTGTGTATGAATGAGAGAGAGAGAGCGAGAGAGAGAGAGAGAGGCTGCAGACAGAGTTCTTTCCCTCAACTCAATAAATTTTAATGAGATTTTTTTTCCTCTCTGCATTCAAATAAGGGCTCAAACAGTCCAAACTGTGTCTGTGGAAGACTGAGCCCCAGTTCTTCTCCTGAAGTTGTGTTTACACCATAAAATGAGGTACTTAAATTGAGATTAGGCCTGTTTATTTAACGAATAAACACACTTGATTTATTATTTGCTTTAGAGGGATATGGGTGCACTCAGAAATCATTGTGTTATTAGGACCCATGGACAATTTAATCAGAACCTATTAACAAGATGAATATGATGATGGCAACATGGCACTTACTAAGTCGAAGAGGAAATGAGGGATTCCTGTCCATTTGTGAGTGCTTTTAATTGAATGAATGTCCCATCTCTCTCAAAACAGGCCCACAAACCTCTGATTGAGAGGAAATGATTGGTGTGTGCTGCTGACTTCGGAAGTTACAGCGACTTAATTTGACTAAACTACCTGTTACTTCTGTCGGAACTTAAGCTGGATTTTCCTCCAGGGATAATGACTCTGTCCGAAGTCAATTATGAATGAGTGGGACACATGACATTTCACCTCTGTTTTTTAGTCTGTGCCTGCAATTTCTCACCACCCTTGAGACACAGAGGGGGGTAAAAAGAAGAAAAAAATATGCTAAAGACAATAAAACGCTTTTCTGGGATGCTAGATGTTAATATATGATTTTGTTTTTAATTTATTTATGTTGTATGTGTGTATGAGTGTTGGTGGTGAGCAACCAAAAAAACAAGAAATACTTACCACAGTAAAAACACCACAGACTTAACAGCTGAAATTCCGTTCTTTTTTTGTGTGGTGGGGGGGTGGACGGACGGGGGGACTGGATGTTTGTTGGGCTCATTAGCTTCCTCAGTTTTGTTTACACGGCCGCGTCTTTCATGTTTACGGCTTTTTTTTATGGCGGCTGTTGAGAGGTCCATCTGGAAAATCACTTTGTGAGGAAATGCAGGCCGAAAAAGATGGGATTGTTATTCATTTTCTCTCTCTGGAGGAAGAGGAGGGCTTGCCAAGTATCCATGTCTCTGTCCCACAAGGCCGCTGCAGAAGAGGATGTAAAAACAGGAACCACACAGTCTGTGTAATGGCTTACATCTGAATCTGAATCTTAACCCGTGTGTTTGTCTGTGTGCATGTGTGTGTGTGTGTGTGTGCGGACTGTGGAAATACCTGAGCAAATGTGTGCCTGTGGGGATGTGCAAATGCGTAAGTTGGTGTGTGCGTGCATGCATGCGTGCGTGCGTGTGTGTGTGTGCGTGTGCGTGTGCTGGGAGGCCATGTGCAAACCTTTCACCAACATGTGTGTGCCTGCATGTATGTGTGTACAGTATGTGTGTGTGTGTGTGTGTGTGTGTGTCTGTATGTGTTAGTGTGTGTGAGTGTGTGTGTGTGTGTGTGTGTGTGTGTGTATGTGTGTGTGTGTGTGTGTGTGTGTGTGTGTGTGTGTATGTGTGTGTGTGTGTGTGTGTGTGTGTGTGTGTGTGTGTGTGTGTGTGTGTGTGTGTGTCTACAGCTGCAGACCACGATAGGGACATGAACTGTAACTTGCACTCCTCGTGATGACCAGATGCCTGGAGGCCAGGCACACACATGTGGACATGCGTATGGTCATCACGCATGCTACATCTGCAGTCAGAGGAACGCAGTATTCAGAGGCCGCTGGGCTTGGGGGGGGGGGGGGGGGCACATGTTGTCATCCAAACTCTGCCGCTCCGGAACGGAAACACAACTTTTTTCACTTTTTTTTTCAAACTTTTTTTCTGTCTTTAGTCTTGCTGATGGAGGACATTTGTTTGTCTGTGTGTTCTATCAAATCACTGCGAGTGAAGGTCTCTCTCCCAATTAAAAATTATTCTCACTGTTACTTTACAGACGCAAGCTGTTGCACAACAACCACAGTGCACCTCGGGTGATCAAGGAGGCCTTTACGTCTTAATTCGGTATCTTAATAACATGTCCAAACAGACAAGGGGAAGAGAATGTGACAGGTCCTACACTTGTTACTTCAACAGCTTCAACAGGCCCTGTTTTAGTGATCTAAATGCCTGGTCTAAAGCACAAGGCATCAGTGCGTTTAGGGTGTGTCTGAATCCACTTTTGCTATTTGGAGTGTGATTTGGGCGTTACATGCAATAAGCCAATTTGAATGGCATCTCCCATGTCTTTAAGAGGCAGGAGCACTTGCACCTTAGTGAATTGCTATCATAATGATGGAATACCAAGTGAACACATCTCTGCAGAGGGAACAGAACTCACGTGTGACAATTTATGCAACAGTAGGATTCAACCAAAAGCTGAAATTGCTGAAACAAGAGGATGTGTTGCAAGTGGCCACACACATTTACCTTACTTTAGCCAGATCTGCGCTGCAAGATAAGTCGATCGCACTGCAGCTAGGTCCTGGTTGCAGCGCAATTCAAGCTGCACCGTGCATATGACGGAGGCAGTGGCTGCTGTAACCTGGCCAGTGGTCACCCTGCTACGCCCTAATGACTAATGACCTATTAAGGCCAAATACCAAAGATAATATAAGATGTTGTGTCAACCACCAACCCCCACCCCCCACCCTACCCCAAAGGAAAAATCTCTCTTCAAGCTGAGCTCAAGAGCCCTGCATAATGTGAGTACACTTCATATACACTTACACTTATGGACCCCTGTTAGAGAACACTAACACTCTTACCCCTGGCTCCTCTGTGAACTGGACTGTAATGGCCCGGTCTAATCTGACACAGACTGAGCCAGCCCGGGGAAGCACCATTCACACAGTATCACCAAGGCCAGCAAATCTGGCAGCCATCAGTGGCGGTGCAGGCCTCAGTCACTAAATGATGGCAATGAGCGAGAAAGAGCTGGGGGAAAGAGAGGAGGAGAGACAGAGAAGAGAAAGAGAGAGGGGGAAGAGAGAGGAGGAGAGACAGAGAGATAGTGGGGGGTAGAGAGAGGAAGAAAGAAAGAGAAATATAGTGGGGAGGGGGGGGGGGGGGACTGCCGACTGCCTTCAGAACCACGGGAGCGGTTTTATACAAGCGACTGAGCTTCCATGGAGATCCGTCTGACCTTGGGTAACGGCTCCACATAACCTGACTTAATTGGGCTAACAGGCCGCAGAGTCGGCAATTGCGGTTGTGGGGGAAAAGGCATTCCCCACTGCTACGCTATCAAACAGCTTGCGCTGTGGAGGAGGGAACAGCCTAATGATAGGGCTGCATTCCGTTTCCTTCCGCTGTGGATGGCACTACAGGGGTCAATTTTAGTTGGGTTGACATGTACGTGTATTTATTTTTTGTTCATTACGGTCTCTCTCTCTCTCCCTCCATCTCTTTATTGTCCTCCGTTGCTTCTCTCCCTCTTTTCTGTCTCAAATGTCAGTTGTCCAACACCACTGGAGAAGTTTGTGGGGAGAAAAAAAGAACAATAAATGTTCCATGACGCACCCCCCAGACTTGTCAGTCAGTGGTTTTTGGATTTTTTTTAAATTTGTTAGAAATTTTGCAAACAACAGCGCAGCAGCCAATTCATTTAATTTACAGACATCAATTTTCTTAGTGGCATTCTTAATGGAAAATCTATCATTGGCAGTTGTGAGGGATTGACATTAAGGGTTGACTGAACTTGCCAAGGGTAACATTGAAATTGGTTTATGGGCGTTGTCGTATTCTGTTTTCATCAAACACCAGTGGTGTAAATGGACTAAACACACCTGTGATCCATCAAAGGATAGTGGTGTGGCAGCTGGAGTTGGAAATTAATGCTTTTCTCTGATCCTTCTCAATGTTAGGCCAGAGATGGACTTGCATGGACTTTAACAACGCTACTTACCGTAGCTGTCATGCCTATCCTGCGTCCATTCGGTGTGTCGGTTGGCCAAGTCCTCAAAAACGAATGTGACACGTCCACAAGATGCAATATTCAGATGAATGTTAGGGCCGATAGTATAGGTGCAGTATACCGTACACAAGCATGCAAGACCGGCTTTATTTTCCCTGAATGATGTAGTCTGCACTGCAGTGGAGTCCTCCAATAACACACATACTGTAGTGCCCACGAAGTACTTACGCAAACACCTGGTCAAAAGGCAACTATATCCCCAGTCATAGGTGGCCAGCGTCTGGACACCAGCGTTTGTCTTTGCCTTTGTTTAAAAGTGCGTAGCCAGTCATGTCCCATTAAGCCACCACCATCCCCACTCTGCTCCACCCACCCCACCACCACCACCACCCCTCCACCTCGCCCCAGAGACAAAAAAAAATCTGTCTGAGTGTGTGTGTGTGTGTGTGTGTGTGTGTGTGTGTGCCATTTCCGCTGCGTCCCCTTTTCATCTGTGCAAACGTGAGGATGTAGGAAGAGGGAGGAGGAGGAGGGAGGGAGGGAACGAGGGATGGAGGGAGGGAGGGAGGGAGAGGGACAGCTGTTCCTTGTATGAGACAGGAAGCACGGTTAGAAATATGGCTCAGGGGGTTATTTTTGGCTGATGGGGCCCAGCACTGAAACTGGCTAATGCTGCAGGAGTCAAGGGGGACACACTCTCTCTCTCTCTCTCTCTCTCTCTCTCTCTCTCTCTCTCTCTCTCTCTCTCTCTCTCTCTCTCTCCTCTCTCTCTCTCTCTCTCTCTCTCTCTCACACACACACACACACACACACTTTATCTATCTATCTATCTGTATCAATCTATCTCTGTCTTTCATCACTGGAGAACTTGACAGGGTGTTGTTTATGATGTTAGTTGCTGTGTTGTTATTTGGTTATATTTGAAGAGAGGTAGGAATGTCAACCCCCCCCCCCCTCTCTCTCACTCTCTTTCTTTCTCACTCACTCATTCTTTCCTTGTTACTGCTTTCTCCTCCTTGACTATGTGGGACCAGAAGAAACTAGGCATTAGAGCAGTTGGAGTCCCCTGACAGAGACAATGGTGCTGTCACTTACCTTTCCCCCCTGCGGGCCCCTGAAAAGAGGGCCCCAAACAATGGGGGCCACTCAGCTGGGGGTCAGAGGGCCCTAGGGTTTGGGAACCCCTCGTTGCACCGAGCAGCATTCAAACTATTTGGTGTGGTGGGGGTGTAGATTGCTGGACGATAGGGGGGGGGGCATTCCCACTTGCGAGATTTTGCTCTAAAGTTTAAATTTACAATTTAATTTTAGTATTTATTAATTTATTTTATTTATTTATTATTAAAATACAACAGTGTGAACCTGTGTGTGTGTGTATGTGTGTGTGTGACTAAGTACTAAGTTGAATTGACACAGACCGTCTCTCCCGTCTGTCCCCAGTAATACAGACAGGGGCACAGGGCTACTTCCCCCCCTGTCTGTTGTTTTCTTGAATTCTCTCCTACTTTGAAAAACAAAAGGCAGACAAAGAGGAGAGTTCACCAGCTGGAAAGGGGTGACAGAGAAAGTCAAAGGGGGCCCACTCTCCAAGTGGCCTACATTCACTTGTCAAAACACTTCCTGCATGGCAGACCCTCAATGGCCTGTCTGTCATAGTGCCCTTTTGTTTGGGAGGAGGGCAGCCATTTCCATACTTGCAGAAACCTGAGTAATTTATGTAGAACAGCCACCCTTTTCATGTGCTTCAGTGACGGGGGGGCGGGGGCTGAGAATGGGTAAGGGGATGTTGTTGGGGGGGGGGGGGGGTGCTCATTGCTGGCCTAAACCTAAAGTGTTGGACTCCATGGAGGAGGAAGTTGTATTTATCAACTTAGCAACTTAGCAATTAGACAGCAGTCAAGGAAAGTAACAGCTGGTAAGGATGAGCAGCTGGTTATGTTTTCAATTTGAACACTTTGGGATAAAATAGTAAATTGCTTGTTTTTTCCCCCCTCTATGTAGTCAGGGGCATAATAATAACACATGAGAATGGGCAGCAATGCTACACTGATTAGCTCGTGGCACCATGCAAATAACAGTAAAGACCTCTGGACCCATTAACCACTAGGGGGCATTAGTTCACTCAGCGGCCTTTGGCATTCCTTTTGGTTGCACTCATTTCTGACAGGAGGCATGTTTTTTTGTGCCATGTTTGACACATTTATGTAGTTAAATCATGTGACCATACCATTATATATTTGTTTGTTTGATTTTAGATACAATGTTTTTATCAAGATATTTAAAGCAAATCAACGCCATTACAAAGAACTGAAAACATATCATATATTGTAAAAATGCAGAATACATAGGTGTTGCTTAAAGTTTCCCCCTAAGTTAGATATTGTAAAACCTATGTGTTAATAAGAACAGTCTATACCATGGCGCAGGTCTAGTGTAGATGTTGTTTAATTCATAATTTCATACTTTTTTCCTGCCAGCAATCCACCAATTAGCTGTTGTTAAAGGTAAATAATTAAGCAAGTGGGAGACTGTATAATGTATAATGTTTATCATGATGTAGGCTGTAGTAAGTCAGTAAGTCAGCTCTGGTTGATTTAGAATAGCATACATATTATCTATAATATATAATCCTTATATATTAAATATAATATGTATATATAAGGATTGGGGAATAAATGTGAAACCCAGCTCTTACCTACAGCATAAGAGCAATCAATCAAATGCTAATCAAATGCAAACTTCATTTAAAGTTTTCATGAAGTTTTAATTTATGTATTTATCCAATACGCGAGATGTGGGTCTTTAAGTGGAAAGACACTCAAGAAGTTTTGGCAATGCAAACTCTCCGCCTGTCCCTCCACGGACGAGAGCAGTTGGTGGGGCATTAAGAGAGAGAGAGAGAGAGAGAGACTGAATGCTAGTCCTGTAGAGCCAATGAGCTGGGACCGGATACGATATATCCTCTGGGACAACAACTGCTCTGTTCCCCCCCTCCCCACTTCCACATGACGCCATTTACAGCATAAACCCGACCTCCTCTCCGGAAAGAAGAAAAAAACAAGACGAGAAAGAAAAACTTGAAAGCAACTCAGTGTGCGATGCAGCCAAACATCCAACAACCACAGCGACGGGGCTTGAGAACTCTCCAGCTTACATGCGTGCTCGCTCGCTACATTTGATGATGATAAACTTGTGAAAGGAGCGCCGAGGCTCACGAAAGTATCTTTGGAAAGTATCTTTGGTTTACTTGCTTTTTTGCACCTAAATAAGTTCGTCGGCGAACACTCCGATTGATTACTTCTTGGCTGTTGTTGGTCGCGTGTTCATGTGGATTGGAATGCGCTTTCGTGCGCTTTTAATGCGTAAAAATCGAAGTGATTTTGGACATATATGTGGAACCATATCGCTGAATTGGATTTTGTGGATGTGCTACCAGATGGACTAAGATCCAGCGTTGGAAGAAAGTTTACTAATTCTGGATATTATTATTCCAAAACAAAAACGGAGGCTGTACTGGTGAAAACACGGTACGTTTTTAAAAGTTGTGTTCCTTCTGCAGATTTGTCCGGTGAAAGGTGTGAAACTGTTATATTGATGGAATAATCATTTTGGGCCGTGCATTTTATCTCCTGGAGTTCCCGGATTGTCCCGCAGTGACTTTTTCACAGCATAGACTTGCCTATACCCGCGCAGTTTTTGCCACTGTTAAAGATTTATCCTTTATGTAAGTTGTTTACGTCAATGATCTAGAATTAAGTATAACATTTGAGAAGATATTAAAGCAAACCTAGTGAAATTATTTGACAAGACACGGGATAAAAAGTACAAAAGTTTGTTCTTTCATGAGTGGTAGCGACATGTCTGACATCGTGCTAGCGTTATATTGCTGCGAAGTTATACACTGCAAGAGTAGGATAAACTTTGGTCTTTCTTTATTTCTATATAGATGTCATTAAAGAAAGCTTTTTCTATCCGTTATTCATTTAAGTTGTGGTGTGTAATTGGTGTTAACAGACTAATAATAATCTGCTATGAGTTTTATTTATTAATTACTTTACATTAATAATTCATTTACATGTAAATGCAAGGTTGGCTTCAATATTTTCCCTTTAGCAAGTCTGAGCCAAACTTGGCCATCCGTTTGTCTGTCAAAGCCCCACCCCAAGGACAGCCTTAAAGTTTATTTCTCTCTCGCTCTCTCTCTCACACACACACACACACACTCACACACATAGACATGACCCTTAATGAGGTTGTAAGCAAGGCCTTTAACGAGGTTGCATGCAAGAACAGTTGTATGTTTATCCTATAGATTCTATAGTTTCCTCAATATATTCTGCATTTCTCTGTGCTTTCAGGTATTGGGTCATGTCATATTACATATTCTGAACAAAACGGTGGTCTTACACCTGCCATGGTTTTGGAAGGCTGTCACTTCAACCTGGCTAAATTTGCATAAAAGATCTGTGTCTTAATGGCCCTAGGAAGGGGTATAGAAACCGCATTGGTTATATTTTATGAGCAGTCTTGCTCACACTGGCTCGTCTCTGACTTTTCAGATGCTGTTTAAAGTTTTATTTTTTGTTATTTTTTTATACTCATGTGACAACTCTTGAATAGGTCCTTTAAAATGGATGAGGGTGTTGTGCACTATTTGTTATGGTAAGAAGCCTGCTCCACAGCATTGTAATTCAATGGATGTTGCAAGGCTAGCTCGGCCTCACAAGAGTTGTGCAAGTTTCTACATTTACAGCCAAGCACATAGCCTACATGTGTTGTAGAATTCTCTCACTGCATTTGCAGTTCACAGAGGTCCCTCTGAAGAGCCAAACATGAATTCATTGAAAAACTCATTGAAATATTTATCATATCAATCAAGGGAAGATTCCATGTTTCCTCACACGATACCAATAGTTTATTTTCTTTTCGGTTTTTGTAGTGAATGTTCATGCATTTAAGGTTGTAAAAGTAGCTGACAGCCCCACTTGGACAGGAGGTATTGCATGTAGCATGATCAAAGGCCCATGAAGACTCCTTGAGAATACGTGGCAGATGTGAAGAGTCATTGGTGATACGTGGCCAACCATAGATACTGGGTTGTCTTGATATGTATGGCCTAGTATCAGCCAGTCTCTTTAATGCAAATGGGACAGGTGGGAGGGTGCCACCTCTCTAAATAACAGCCCCTCCTCATGGGGTAAATAGGTGTTTGTTTCTGTGTGTGAGTTTGTGTGTGGTTCTCAAACTTGCTGACACGTTGTCTGACCTCCCTTCCTACGACAGGTCTGCAGATGTGTTCCCCGCCTGACGGAGCGAGCCCTCAGCAGAGTACCGATGGAGACGAGAACTCAAAATGGCGGCGTGGGCGGCGGCAGCACGCCGGGAGGCTTGCTGCTGCGCGCTCTGCGTGACGGTGGCGGCGGCAGCAGCAGTGGCCGGCCCCAGGCGGCAGCGGGGGAAGCGGGCGAGCCCCCCCTCCTCCGCGAAGCGCCCGTGCTCTCCCTGGACCAGATCCGCAGCGTGCGCACCAGCAATGAGTACACCGAGGGCCCCAGCGTGGCCCCTCCGCCGAGGCCCCTCTCCTCGCAGGGGAAGCCTGGGGATGCAGCACCGGGCCTGGGCATCACGGCCCAGAGCCTCCCCCTGACCCCGGACGAGAGCATCCTGGACCAGCAGTGGGCCCCCCAGCGGGCCTCCACGTACCCCCAGCCCACTACGCACTTGGTGCCCCGGGACGCCCCGAGCCGCTTGGCCAGCGCCGAGAGCCCCCGGGGTCTGTCTCCGGCCAGCGCCCGGACTAGTACCGGCAGCTCCTCGTCTGAGCAGCGGCTGCTGCTGGCCGGCTCCTCGCCCGTCACCCCGGACCGCGTGGTCCGGGCGCAGCCGGCCAAGCGCTCGGACGCCAAGTCTGAAGACCTGAAGCCCCTGGCTGCGGGCGGAGGCGGAAGAGGAGGAGAGGCTGAGGGCCTGGGCAAGCAGCACGCGCACCACTGCGAGGACTGTGGCCGGTGCGTGTGCAAGGAGTGCGTGCTGCCGCGCCACCTGCCCACCTACTGGCTGTGCGGTCAGCGGTGCCTGTGCTCGGCCGAGAGCGCCGTGGAGTACGGCACGTGCGTCTGCTGCGTCAAGGGCCTCTTCTACCACTGCTCCAGCGACGACGAGGACACGTGCGCCGACAAGCCCTTCTCGTGCAGCCAGGCGCACCGCTGCGCCCGCTGGTCGGCCCCTGGGCGCACTCACGCTCCTCCTGCCCTGCCTGCTGTGCTACCTCCCGGCCAGGGGCTGCCTCGCGCTCTGCCAGGCCTGCTACGACCGCGCCACGCGGCCCGGCTGCCGCTGCAAGAGCGCCAGCGTCGTCCACTGCAAGAACATTGACAAGCCCACGTAAGGGCAGAAGCAGAAGGAGAGAGAAAGGTTTATGGTTTAACGCCATGCGGCACGCAGAGGAGAGGGGAGGGGAGGGGAGGGGTGGGGTGGTGTTGGAGATGGAGCGGTAACCCTGGCTTGGATGTGAGAAAAGGTTACGGTGAGGTTACGAGAGGAGGAGGAAAAAAGACGGGCAGGTGGAGAAGCTCCCAGCTGGGGCGGATGGAGCTGTGACGTCTGAGCTGGCACTGTACACGTGGCGTGGCGTAGCGTGGCGTGGCGTGGCGTGGCGTGGCGTGGCGTGGCGTGGCGTGGCGTGGGTCTCATGGGAGCTGTTTGAAAATTAGGTTTTCTTTTTCTTTTTCCTTTTTTTTCCTTCCCTCTTTCTTTTTCACACTCTCAGCTGTCACTCTTAATGGAGTGCTTGATAAAGAACCATAAGTGTCTTCCCCCATATTGTTAAGCTGAAGACCAGAATGTTAGCCCTATTGACATTCAATAATACGACTGATATGTTAAGGCAGCAGTCTTTTTCCTGACTAACTGTTTGTGAATAGTATCTTCAAAGTATGTAAATTAGCAAATTACCTTTTTCCTGTCAGAGATGTTTTATTTTTGTACATATAATATTTCAACTGTGAAAAGCATTGTGCCAAACCAGAGGCACCTTGATAGATCCTTATATAAATATATATAAATTTATATATACATATAAAGATTTAGACATCTATATTATTTTGTACATTCATGTGAATGTAAGTCAATCAGTTTTGATATATTTGCCTTACAGAAGAAAAACCTACCATGAATTATCCCTTCAACTTTACTTGTAAATTGTACAGTGACCTGAAGAAAAAAAAACTTTATTTTCTAATTTCAACACATTGTTAGTGTAAAGAATATTTATTTGAAGTTTTATTATTTTATAAAGAAGTATTTATTTGGAGAGGCATCTTATAGGAATCACCCCCATTTTGAAATAGTCCTTTGTTGTTGCTGCAAACAAGGGTGGCAAGGGTGTCATTTGATGCATATGTTCACTATGAAATAGAAAATATATTAACGTTTGAAATTAAACTGCCGATTCTGTTTGTGTTTTGTGTGTGGGCGTTCTGGTTGAGGCTGTCGAGAACCCGCTACAGGTCTTGTGTGCTTCCTTTTGAGCGTTATGGGGAAACTAAAAAGAGATGAGATTCTATCAAATCAAAACAAAATTACGACGAGAGGGTAAGACAATGAAAGATTTCTTTTAAATCTTCTTAGTAGTCTTAATATGTGAATTTGCCAGATTGTACATTGCTATCCTATGTGAGATTTAAACTGCCAAGACTTTGTGTTAACACAGGGAGAGTAGCTTTGGGGTAAGACTGTGTGCTTGTGTCTTCCAACCACCCATTGGCCATATGGTCAAAAGCAATAGAAGCCAAATTGGTCTTGGACCATTGGCAGCACAGCCATGAGAAATAGCCTACATGCACATTCTTCAATGAATACCTGCCTCAGCACACTGCTGCTGTGGATGTGCTTTAAAGTATCTACCCAACTTCCTCCAAAATACAGCCAGTTGCTGGTTTAAAAGTTATTGCATGATGCAACAATGACCTATATATCCTAAAAAAGAGCATTTAGTAGGCTGATGATTTCTTACTCAAACAACTTTACTTAGTTTATAATTTTAGTAACATATGGTATCAACATACCGTACAAACTGGTGTTACAACAACTTTGCAAATACAGCTATGTAAATATTGTCTCCTCATTTTGAAAAAGAATCCACGGTGTCCTGTCATGCAAACTCTTCCAAATCTTTATTAGAACATCTCTTGGCTTGGACTTATGCAATCAGCTCATTTAAGGTACAAGGTGAGAGTGGAGGCAACCTTCATGCCTTCTTGGGAAGCATTTGGCTTGGCTTGTTAAACACTGTGAACTGTTCCTTGACATCAGGAAGATCATAAATTGTTGCCTTTGGCAACGGGCTGTTTGCTATGATTTCCTTTTTTCGCTCATGCTGTTTTGCTGGAAGTTTCCTCTGGCTGAAGTTGGAGTGATAATCTTAATCGGTGGGTATTTCTCAACGGCGGCGGCTCAAACATCCGATTTGGATTAGTGTGCCTGTACTGGCGTCGCGTGGGGTTATGGCTGTTGCCTGGAGGCTAGCCAGAGAGAAGGGAAAAACATACTGGATAAACATAAACTAGGGGCTGCAGTGTTGCATTACCAGCAAGTGCGGCCTTGAGGTCATCAGTTCCTTGGCTTAAACCTACGGGTTTCTTTTTTTAAGAAGAAGAAAAGTAGAAAAAATTTCCATTTTTTTCCTTTTGTTACAGTGGCCTAGCAACAAATACAGAGGCTGAGGGAAAGAGGTGTAGAAAAGTGTGAAATGTGGATCTTGTCACAGGAGCGGGCCTGTGGGTTTTGTGACACGATATGCATTGGAAGCATTCACACGAGAGGCCTGTTCTTACATGTTGGTTATTTCTCTTTGCAGATTTGAGTGACAGTCCAGTCACCAACACCCCCCTCCTTTTTCTACTGTGGAGAGCGGAGGGGGTGCAGAAAATCACTTGTTTCTAATCACTTGAACAGCACAGATTTCTCTCCTTTTTCCCTCCTTTTCACTCTAGTTTGGAATACTTTCACCCTCTCAGTAACCCCCCCACCCCCCCCCCAGACCTCAACCCCATCACCAGTCAGCCATTGTTTTAAAGCGTGAATAGGGAGAGAGGCTATGGGGGGTTGGTTGGCAAGCAGGCCTCGCAAAGGGTTAAAGACATCACTTTAAATGACAAAGGCCTAACAGTTTACCCCACTTTCAGGACCGCGTGCATTCAACCTCCTCTCTTCTCTTCTCTCCTCTCTCTTCTATCCTCTCTCTCTTCTCTCTTCTCTCCTCACTCTCTCTCTCCTCTCTTCTCTCCTCTCTCTCCTCTCTCTCTTCTCTCCTCACTCTCTCTCTCCTCTCTTCTCTCCTCTCTCTCCTCTCTCTCTTCTCTCCTCACTCTCTCCTCTCTCTCTTCTCTCCTCTCTCTCTTCTCCTCACTCTCTCTCTCTCTCTCTCTCTCTCTCTCTCTTCTCTCCTCTTCTCTCCTCTCTCTCTGGCCCTGATTGCCTCAAGTCCTTAGTGCCCTCAACTACCTGCCCCTTCTTGGTATGCATGTCGGGTTACTTAGTTTAGGGGAAGGGGGGGGGGGGGGTTGTGCTTGTGAGAGAAAGAGAGAGTGGAAATGTGTGTCTGTGATTGAGAGTGTGTGTGTGACGGAGCATGGTGAGCATGTGTATGTGACGCTCTGCTTGCGTGTGACACACATACACACACCCACACACCCTAACTCCCTGGGTGCGTTGTTATGGGTTAGCGATAGATAGCACAAAAGGAGTGAGAGAGAGAGAGAACGCTCAGCGGGGAAAAATGACACCCTTTCTGAAGCCACTGTGAGAGCAAGGCCGCTCATGAGGAGTGCACACAGAGTTCATATGAAATGGAGAGATATAGATTTCCACCCAGAGAGAAAATGGGTCACGCCAAAACACACCCAGGCTAAAGGGGGAGGGGGGGTCAGTCTCCGTAAACAGGCAAAATGAGAAGACACCTAAACACAAAAGCCCTCCAGCACTATTAGGTGTTCCCAGGCTAGCACGGTACTACTGCAGTCTTGGCCGGGAATCGAGGCCTGGCCACCAAATTCACCTGCTAATAGCCTGGCCTTATCATCAGTCGACACATATTTGAGAGGGGAAAATGTAATTGATTCCTTCCTCTCTTGCTGCTATATTTAGCTGTGTCAATGAGTTGCCATGCAGGGCTATAGATTTTCACAGTGGTCAACTGATAGATAAATCCCATATATGTGTGTCCCTTCTGTGGCCAACAGGACTCACCAACTGGCAAAACAATTTTAGTTATGTCCAATGAGGAAGCAAACGAGGCAGCATTCGTTTAACTAGTTTGATAAAAATCATAGATAACTAGAACCAGTATTAAACACTGATGTGTATCACACAAGCAACATAGGAAACAACATGCAAACAACACATAAAGAACTGTTTTGGAATACATTCTGGCTTTCATAGAATCTCATACACAGACTCGCACACCTTTGTTTTTGGGGGGCTTTTTTAGATTCGTAATTGGAGATGTCCACTTGACAGAAGGTCAACCCAGTCTCTACCAGTTTAGTTTTTTTCATTTTATGAAATGCAGATTAGGTTGGT